>NC_141824.1:8917830-9217830 GCF_982586985.1 Callionymus lyra
AGAGAGTGAAGCTTCAAATCTGTAACATCAGATCTGAGGATACTTGAGAGAGTGAGCTCAGAGAGAGAAGGATCTTCTGGATCTAATGTCTTCAACTGGACACTCATCATCTGTTCATGACCCAGAGAACATGGTGATGATGAAGGAACCAAACTAGTCACTGAAGAGAATCATCTTCAACCTCCAAGATTCACGGATCAATCCAACACATCCGTGTCAATCAAGTATGAATCTCACACTGAACCATGTTTGAAGCAACATCAGCTTCAGATCGAGGAATAGTTTCAAGTCATAACACACTAAGATCACCAAGAACATCTGAGTAAAAGAAAGTATGTTATAACATAGTCTGTTGTTTCTTCATTATAAATATTAACTTGTTATCAAGATGCATCATTTTAACTACAAAACATAATCACGGTTCATAACTGCCAGATATTAAAATTCAATTTATCTTTGAGAAAAAATACAAATAAATTGAAAGCCGATAATTTAAAAACCCTTGATGTAGTAAAAATGTAAAATGTTTAACAAACTTCTCAATAAAAGCACATGTTCAGATTTATTGTAAATGTTTCCATTCAAAAGTAACTTGAAAACCAATTTTTTTTTACAAACTTGTTTATTTTTTATAAATCCAAGCATCAAAAGTTACATTTAAGTGAAGCTAAAAATAAATGTTTAGTTTAGTTTACAAGACGATTAACTCATTATTAAATCTAACCTCATGTCAACATATTACTTTAATCCCAAGAACTACAACATCAAAGGCAACTGTTCCAGAAAAAGGTTTAAACATATTTCATCTCTTTATTCAAGCCACACATTTGTACACAAGTATCTTTATAAATACTCGTACTAACAGATTTGAAATACTCGTACAAATAAACTGGTCTTCAAAGGACGAGATAAATCATGTCATCAATGAATCAAGAAAGTCAACATTACACGACAAACACAATCACCGTCACTTTAACTTAGTGTTGCTTTTAGTATTTATAGAGAGATTTTAACAAAAAACTTTGGTTTTATGTGGATTTTCTTTTTCCTTTGATCTCAACCACATATTTTCATCAGAATTCTTTATTTGTGTCATTATTAGTAGAAGGTTCACTTATTTCAATTAGTTTTGTTTCACTGAATTAGACAAACAATATAACATATTAGTCATATTGAAATTATCTTATTTGTGTCATTTTGACTAGTTTCCTTTTTTTTAAATGTTTTTATTATTGTATAAAACTGGTTGATAAATATTTGATGAAGTGCAAAGATTTCTCTGCATCATAATGTTTTCTTGTGCTTCATGAAGTGCTGGAGAAAGAGCTCCGGAGGTGAGAGATCCCAGTTATTTACAAACACTTGATACTTCAACGATGACGTGTTGAAGCTCAGACAGAGAAACTAATGGCTACATTTCAAACACCTCAACATGTCAGATGATGCTGCGACTCTTAGAAAAGAAAGCAGTTTTATTTGGAGCTTGGATGAGCTCAAGAGGACGTGTTGTGGTCGAGTGGTAACAGGAAGACACTCCAGAGACACTTGTGCAGACAAACACTTATTGAACGACACTTTACCTCACAATGGAAGTGAAACGCAGGTTAAAGATCGGATGATTGTGTGAATAAATTTGACTTCATAATGGAGGGAAACTGTGATGAAGTTCACATCATTAGCATAAACACAATCAATGACCGTTAATAAAACACAAAAACTGTGAGTATATGATTGTGAGTGGAATATTAATGTTTCTCTTGAGAGTCTTTGAATAAAGTTCACGATGATGAAAATACTTTCTATGAAAAGATAAATCAATTCTTCTCGTACATTTAATTGGTTTTGCAGAAGAAATACAAAAACTATTTTCCAATCTTAACTGTGATAAAATACATTTGTTATTTGTTTAATAGAATATATTTTTACAATACATTCATGGATATTCAGACCATTTTGTTTGAGTTAAATAACTTACGAAGAATAAGTTAAGTTAAGTCACAGGAAGCAAATATCTTCTGTAAGAAGCCACGACTTGGGAGGTTTTTCCACGACATACTCATCATTACACAATTTACAATCTTGATTCAGGATCTTTAACTGTTCATGTGTAGTTGAGGCTTATATGCGTTGTGTAACTGGTAACTGCAATTGTGCTGTTTAACCACTACAAGCTTCTGTCTCCATTCAAGCACATGCTAATCCCATTACAGCAAAGCCCTTCCAGTAGTTATCAGACAACAAAAATGAAATGAAAGTGTCATCAATATATTATTCAGTCAGACGCAGACACGAGCAGCATTTATTCACTTCACACACAAAAACACACAATTTTTTATATTTCTCCACAGAAATGTTCCTGTCTCGCTCCACACACCAGGACACTTTGTTCATTCATGTTTAAAAAATAAGATAAAAAAAAGACCAACAGAGAAGTGACAGTAAAATATAATAAATTCATTCACAGCAGCAAACATTTGTCTCTAATGGTCTTTATTTAATTGTCCATGAAAGAAAGTTAACACAACAACACGTCATCTTTGTCAAACCACAGAGAATCATGACGATCAGGCTCCACTAGATTGTTCACAACGACATGTATAGAATAAAAATCTCTGATCGTTACATTTGCTGAATTTAAAGAAAGTCACATTAAAAACACACAAAAATGGAGAATAAACACAAAAAAAACATCTTGGTGTGTTTAATTTAAATAGCTATACAAACAGTAAATTCGATTTTATTAAAAGATTGAGATTTTAAAATATATGTTTTTCAACTTCTCTTCAACATAAACTGCAAACTTTCTCATAAAGTCTTTCAAATCACAAACATCGACAGGCTTTGGTTGTTTTTTCATAAATTGCTGAACCTGAATGTTTTCAATCTTCAGTCCAGATGTAAAAAGAATAATATTTATCTTCATCTGAAACACACAGCGATGAATGTGAGATGTTTGTGGAAGTGATTGAAAGAAGAACATTTGAAACTAAACGAGAACCATGAAATTAAATAGTAAGTTTTAATTCTATTTATTCAGAGTTATTTGAATAAACATAATATTTAAATATGAATTATTAAGTAAAAGCCGTTTTTAAATGTTTTGCTAAAATATTTGTTTTTATTTCACTTGTATTTATTCAGTGGAACAAGAACTAGTGATGATTAAAACATAGAATAATGAAAATAAAATCCAGATAAACTTTTAACAAGCAAAGATAATTGAGATACACGTGTAAAATAATCTCCATGGCGACAGAATGAATGAAATGAAGCGAGTAATTTATACTTTATATTATGATTATCTTTTAGCATTAATTTAAGTATGGCGTATACGTATAGTGTATAATCATTTTAATCGAACTATTTTTTCTGCCTCCGATTTGAAAACGTGTTGTTCAGAAAAAACGAGCTCATTTTGAACGAGCTCAAGAATCCCATCATTAAGCCGTCAATCAATCATGTTCCTGTTTTTAATTAAATACACGTATTCATGTTCGTGATGCCTTCAGGCTCCTCAGGATTTCCTGCTTCCTACATTTAGATACTTGGGTCATCAGAAAATAAAGAAACAAAAATTGAATTTAATGAATTTTCGCTTTCAAGTGTCAAATGAGATTTTGTGTAAAACTATGAACATAAAGATGATTTTAAATCAAGTTAACGAAACAATCTGAGTCAAAGTGTTGATGAAGCTTCACGAAGCATGTCATGTATTTTAGACTTTAAAACATGACTTAAGAGTCTCAAGACATGTTTCATGTATTAAAATCCACAATATCATGATTTAAATGCACATCAACATGTTCTATCTTGTGTGTGTAGCAAGGGTCTCACAGGTCTCTGGGGTCTGCAGACACGAGTCCCTCAGATGATCCACTGACCTCTGACCTCTGTCGTCATTTCCATTCATTCCAACAGTGTCGTCCGTATTCATGCTGAGGTCTGAGGAACCACTGGTGGGTGTGGAGGAGGAAGACCTGAGGTTTCAACTCACACTCAACTGCTCATGGAAACAGCTTCAGACAACATCAGAAAAACATATTTAAAATATAATACTTGTAATACTACAGTGAAGTAATCCTGCGACTGGAACATGTATTGAATCGATGGTGTTTGTTCACAACCCTGTGAGATGTTCAAGAGACACAAACACATGTTGCTACTGAAGGACATTTTCTACTAAGTGAAAACTACTAAAGTGTGACCTTGAGGACAAATGTGTGTATTTGTGGAGTGGAAACATAATTCACCAGCTTCACTGTAGACGTTTGACTTTAGCTGCTCGTCTGTTTTCACACTCGTTGTGGCGTAAAGAGTTATTGGTCCGAGATCACTGACATCTTATGGTCCAGCTGGAGAACCGGGTCCGACCGGTGAATGCACACACACACACACACACACACACACACACACACACACACACACACACACACACACACACACACACACACACACACACACACACACACACACACACACACTGGGAGATTGGGAAATCATCTTGGCCGAGTGTCCAGAAACGAGTCCTACCAAGGAGGTCCAGAGGGCGGAGCTCACTGTGTCTTGTATAAAACAAATGTGACGATGAGAAGAATTTGATGATCTTATGGATTGCTTGTGAATTCCCTGCTGGGCTTCGACCCCACAGTTCATAAAATCCATCATCCCGTTGACCTGGTCTGGGTTCAAGCATTTCCAGCCGACAACCTCTGGGTTCTTCTTCAATATCGTCTGCTGTAAACTTTTCTAATCTTCCAACATCTGCTTCACTTCCAAACACTCACATGCGTCGAGTGTTTTCTTGTTCGGTGAATCAGGAACGAAGCGTTTCATCCAAACTAACAATTGTTGATTTGAATGGACGTGTCTGTGTAAATGTATTTTTTGAAGTTTCAAAAAACACTTGATATGTAGAAAAGACTGTTTTGATGAATCACATCTGAATTTTTAAAGATTCATTTCAAAAAATTAAATGTGTTTCTCGTGACATTAAACAATATAAACTTAACTTTCAGTAAAATGTTATGAATACAATTGATTATAACTGAGAACATTTGAATTTTTATTCATTAATGACATTTTTTATTGGGAAACAATCAATATTTTTATCATTTATTTGTTCATGTTTGTCATGTTTATGAAATGAAACGTCAAAGTTAATATGTTGTTAAAACACATTGTTGTGCGACAATCATTTCAAACTCACAGTTTTACACACAAACCTTCAGTAAACACTAAATATACTATAGTTTTGTTCCTACAGTACCTTCAGGATGTTATGTTTATCCGTCGCACGACTGGAAAAATACATGAAAACTATGAACCAGTTTCAATGAAACTTTCAGAAAATGCAACAGATGTGAAGAACAAGTTCAAAGCTTTTCTACAAAGAACTTCCAGAAGTCAATTGTTACCTGCTGTGGAATAATAATAAAGTTACTGTTCATGTTGGTGTATCTTTTTCAATCCTCTTTGACTCTAAGAGACGAACAACTTAATAACTTGTTTCAATTGTAGAAAAGTGTTGTTAAGTGCCGTTGATAGTGTTTTAACGACTGGTTACAATCATTGTTAAAAAGTAGTAGAAGAAGAAACTCAAGTCATTTCCTGTTAGTGTGTAGCAGCAGAGTTTGTGAAAACTTGACTCTTCCTTGTGAGTCGATCCTACGACTCACTCAGTTGAACAAGTCATTGTTATTCATTCACAGTCACACTGGTCTTGAATAGTGACGCGACAAGTATCTAAGTCAAGGGAGTCAAACTGGTCCAGACAAGGGGTCGAGACGGTTCAGGTTTTTGTTCCAACCAGTCGAGCACACATGAGTGAACCAATCAGGCGTCGCTTAAACAAGCAACACCTGACAATTAATTGATGAGTGTCTTCAGACGCCTGATTGGTTCAACTATATGTGTCACTTTTGTTCGTACAAATATCTCCAGACTATTTGTCTGTAACGTCTTGTATCGAGAAATTATTGCCAAAAAACACGTTTGTAATTTAATCTTGTTTGTTAAGAAGCTCTTGTTGTCTCAGTGAATCTTTAATGTTACTTCACAGAAAATAACTTGAATCAGAAGAAAAAAAAACACCTTTTAGGCAGTTTTTACAAAGGCTTCAAGGACCTATATCAGTCCCCGGACCAGGGATTTGGGACCACTGCTGTAACTATCAATAGCTATAGAGACGGACATTTCATTTATTTCCTTTCATGAGACATGAAATGAATGACACGTCGTTCTCATGGTGACGGCTTCATGAAGCTGCATCATTGTTTAGAGGCCACTAGAGGTCACTCTCTGCTCTATTGGCTTGAACTGCAACTCTACAGAAACATCAGATGATAAACTGAGAGCGCCACCTGCTGAGATAAATACAATAGTACATGAAGCTTCATGAAGCTTCATGAGTGTTTTTCTAGTTGACACACAGTAGTCGCCTCAGGTTTGTACTGAGAATAACAAGAGTTCATTTAAAACCTGAACCAAAATGAAAGTTTTAATTTAAAAATCACAATAATGATCAATAATCATTTTTTATTGAAGCCTAAACAGATCAATTCATTTTCTGTTCACGTGCATCAGATCCAGTCGTAGAACAACCTGATGCTGTTTGATGGTTTTGAGTTTATTCCATTATTTTCTTTGTCAGACCTTTTGATGGTTGTCATGGCAACAGTTTCAGGTGATTCATAGCGAGAGGAAAAAATGGAAACTATGTCACAAAAGCTTTTAAGCCATTGAAGGTTTTGAACCTTTTTTTTTTAACTGAGATGAAACTTTGACAGAGTTGTTTATACTTTATGTTATGTACTATCATGTTTTATTTTTCTACTCATTTTTTGATGTATTTGTCAATAAATATTTTCTCCTCTGATGTAACAGTCGATGAATTATCATCAGTTTTGAACGACATCATGATGTTCGTTCTATGACTTCTATGACTTCAAACATGACTCTGGAGAATAAACTGCTGCTTCACTGAACTACAGTCTCTCGTGTTAATAAGACTCCATGCAGTCGCAGCGTTTTATCCTCAATTTAATCTCCAGAGCAGAAAAGTCCATTTTCTTTCAAATTAACGTCTAAAAAAAGTGACCTTTAAAATAAATAGTTTTGTTCCAGACGAATATTTCTGCACTGAAGACTTTCTAAGGAGAATAAAGTAAATGTATTAATAAAATAAATGATAGAAACATCATCGATTCACAATATATAAGATATTAAATGTTTCTTCTCCAGCAGTTTTGATTTTAAAGTGAAGAAAGTAAAGTTTCTCCAGATGTTGCTTCATCATCAGCGAACACACGACTGATACTAAACTGAGCTGAAGAAAGAAATCCCTCGTCTGGTCCCAGTTCTTCTCCAGATACTGAAGACGTTCAGTGAACACAGTGTCGTCGAGTCGAGACACAAGAGTCACGACCGAATTAAAACACGTTCGACCCTTTTCTGGGACACGAGCCAGAGTTGATGATGTCATCGTGTTGTGTCGTCAACGTTGTTGTGTCTGTTCTCGGATCATGATCACGTTCACAAGATACTGATCCATGTTTCAGCTTTAAGAGGTTGTAAAAGGTTAAAATAGGTTTTATTTAATTAAAAATAAAACACTGTAAATATAAAAAAGTACTGGATGGATGTAAATTCACCAACATACGTATATAACAATAATATGTAACTTATTAATTCAAATCAAACACTGAAAGTACATGATCGTGTTAGACTCGTTGTTCATTCACATTGTATTAATTATATGCTAATTAACAAACACAAAAATTTAAATAAACATATTTAAGTTCAAGGTAATGACACAAAATTGTCTAATGTTGATACAAACTTAAAGTTGAGTTTAGTTTCTGTTTTTTTTTGTGTTTTTATTTTATTTATGCGTTAAAATAAAACTGTTCATAAGTAAATAAAGTTCATTGTTAAATAGTAATGAGTAAACTGTCTAAGTGTATTTTGTGTATTTTTATCTATACTCAAGAATAAATGTGTATCAACCTATAATATTATAAATCGTTATAATTTCCAGAAGATTTTCTTCATATTAGTTAGTTACTAGTTAGTTGTAGGTCAAGTTGAACGATGATAAGATTTACAAGAAGTAAGATGTTTATTTAATAACATACTTTCAGAAGTTTCCTAAGTACTACTTTTGTCTCTACAGAAGTAGTCGAGAGTGAAATGTTTCTTTTCTAAAGATGTGAAAAACAAGGTTTGAATCTCTTGACAGTCGAATCATCATCTATGTCTTCACGACACAGTGATGAAAACAAGAAGAAACAAACAAAGCCTAAAGCGATGACCCATGAGTCAGCGAGTGTCTCAGCAACTCACTGATCTTGTTTATGCTCTTAGTTCACATCAGACTAGTTATGCTGCTTTAAAAACATCAAACACAAATGTTTTCAAGTGAATTAAACACAGATGTTCATTCAAAAATACCTTAAATGAACGTGTTTTCAAAACATTAACCAGTTCTGTACGATCATCATGACAGGAGAGCATGAGATACAAGATCAAGGCATTTACAACAAACCTTCCAGGAAAATATTCTGGTTTTTAAACAAATCATTTACACATTTGTTGTCTTTATATTGATTTTTTTACTTTCTCTTGTTACAAAACATGTAAAAAACACTAATAAACTTCCATGAATCCTTCAAATGTACTAAAGATCTAAGATCCACGTCAATGGTTCTCAGTTGTTTCAACACAGCAGACACTGAAGAACGAAGTCATGACACTTTTGTTCACAGATTTTCAGCCTCATGACCTTCAGTGTGAAGATAAAACGAATGAACTAAACGTAAACAAATGCTAATGAGGTGAGAATTGTGGGTAATAAAGTGTGACAGACAAACCATGTGTTAAGTGTTGTTGATGATTCTCACCTTCTGGAAATGAAACAATGATCGAAACAAACATCGTTGATCATGACGTGAATTATAACCAGAGAAGGGAATTGAACCAGCAGCTCATGTTGTTGTACAAACACACTTGAACATCATCATGAATCGTCTGCTGAAGAAAACTAATGAAACACAAACACACATGTTCACATTAAGAAAATGATGATGTTATTTATACAAAAATGTTTTTTAAATGTAACATAAATTAACAACATTGAACATATTAAAGAAGTTTCTTCATTTTCGTTTTAACGTCTGATTCAACCAACGATATGATACTTGTCGTCTTCTTCCATGAATCGACAGCAACTGCTTCTCTGTGTATTTCATGAACACGATCGATCTCACTATAGATCCATGAACTGATGCCTTTGAGTGAACATCAGTGACTTGAGTTCATATTAGAAACATGAGTTTTTATACTTGTATATTATTCTGAGCCAGTGAGATGTATTTATTTATGTTCCTGTGTGTGTGTGTGTGTGTGTGTGTGTGTGTGTGTGTGTGTGTGTGTGTGTGTGTGTGTGTGTGTGTGTGTGTATCCTCTGAGGAGTCGTATCATGATTAATGTTCTTCATTTCTCGTTTCTGAGGCTAATTATCCTGTTTCTGGCGTCTATGTATAAACATATGAAAGAAAAGAAAAATGATTTCGACTCATAAACTCAAACTCAGCGGATTTTTTTTACTCACTTTCAACGTGTGTCAAACCTTTATAAATCCTTTCATATAAACCTGTGGATGGTTGTCTCGAGATCAAAGTAGATTCATGTGATGATTTGGTGACACATACATATGTTTAAGATAAGATAAGATGAATGTCAATCATTATACAGAGACTAACAATAAAAACAGATGATGAAGGAAAACTAATTAAATAGCTTCAAACTTACTTAATTCTGAAAATATATATTTTGTTCGGCAGCGACTTTGACTGACAATAGATTTTGGTCCCTAGTGTGAGTTTGAGTCTGAGCTGCTCTAGTAGAAGAACTCACATTTCTCCGATCCTTAAAACTCTTCACTGGCTGACAGTTTCTTTCAGGATCATTTTAAAATTCTGGTTCTTACTTTCAGATCTATTCATGGTCAGACCTTCCATCAGTAGATTCTGATCCAGACTTACACCCCAGCTCGGGCTCTGAGGTCTGTGGATCAGAATCTACTGATGGTTCCTGAACACGCTTCAGGACCAGAGGAGAGAAATCCTTCCAGACTGTTGCTCCTAAGCTTTGGAACCATCTCTGTGTTTGATGATCTACTGACTCCTTCAAGAAACATCTGTGTTTGATGATCTACTGACTCCTTCAAGAAACATCTGTGTTTGATGATCTACTGACTCCTTCAAGAAACATCTCTGTGTTTGATGATCTACTGACTCCTTCAAGAATCATCTGTGTTTGATGATCTACTGACTCCTTCAAGAAACATCTGTGTTTGATGATCTACTGACTCCTTCAAGAAACATCTGTGTTTGATGATCTACTGACTCCTTCAAGAAACATCTCTGTGTTTGATGATCTACTGACTCCTTCAAGAATCATCTGTGTTTGATGATCTACTGACTCCTTCAAGAAACATGTGTGTTTGATGATCTACTGACTCCTTCAAGAAACATCTGTGTTTGATGATCTACTGACTCCTTCAAGAAACATCTATGTTTGATGATCTACTGACTCCTTCAAGAAACATCTGTGTTTGATGATCTACTGACTCCTTCAAGAAACATCTGTGTTTGATGATCTACTGACTCCTTCAAGAAACATCTATGTTTGATGATCTACTGACTCCTTCAAGAAACATCTGTGTTTGATGATCTACTGACTCCTTCAAGAAACATCTGTGTTTGATGATCTACTGACTCCTTCAAGAAACATCTGTGTTTGATGATCTACTGACTCCTTCAAGAAACATCTCTGTGTTTGATGATCTACTGACTCCTTCAAGAAACATCTGAAGACACTTTTATTTGAGCTTTTTCTTACTTTTCTTCTTGCTTCTGTGTTTGTCTTATGTTGTCTTGATCTTTTAAAGTGTGTATTTTAACTATTTATTGTTTTGATCTTTTAAGCTCTTTGTGACCCTGGTCTAAGAAAGATCTTTAAAAATAATGACTTACTTACTATTTAAAGTCAAAATCAACTGCATTTGCAAAGTTTAGTTACTTTGTTAAGAATTAAAAATAACTTTCCTGTCATTACAATATGGAAATAAACTGGAAATAAACAGTTTTTTTTCGATGAAAGTGAATAAAATCTCGATCCACACGAGTTCATTGTGTTGAAGTGTAAAAGAACGACGGAGGGAGGAGAGGAGGAGGAGAAGAACTAACTCTTAAACCCACTGGTGACTCTTTATTCAGTAAGTGTGCGACATGTTTTAAAAATGAACACAAAACAAAGACTCAGGAGACGAGCACGAATATAAACACAAAGTATTAGAAGAATCTATTGTTTACCATCAGATTATTTTTGATTTATTCTTAATGTGTCTTTAAGTGAATGACTTTAAAAACAATGTTTGGACTGAATCATGAATTTAACTTTAGACACATTGTTAAGAATTGTATCAACAACATCTAAAAATAATAATTAAAATTATGAAGAACAAAATAGAAAGAATGTGAAAATACATCATATATTAATCCTTGACTTAAAACTAAACCAGTTTTATTTATAGAAACAGTGAAAATACATTAAAAGTGATCACGACAGCTTCTATCCTTATGTGTGGTCGTGATGTTATTTATAGTCTTTGTTTAAATTAATGTTGACAAAAGATATTTGTTCAACATCTAAAAATAGTTCTAATGGTTTCCATGATGTGTCAAATTAATACTTTGTGTTAAAGACACATTTAATAATAGACACGACTTCATGTTCACTGAACTTCAAATGTTTATCACATCAAAGCATTTTAAATGTCATTGGAAATAAGTTTTTTTTACCCATAATTCAATGAGATTTTGACTCGTGTTCATCAAGATCTGAGCTGGTGTTTAAATATTACCTGTCGTGGATTATAACATGGAAAATAACAAGATAAAAAATGAAATGACAGGTTCAACTTTCATTGTAACAAAGTCACTCAAAGTAGATCAATGTTGATATTGTGAAAGATTCCAGTGTTTAATATTAACTGAGGAACAAAGTGACGTCGAAGTGAATTTTCTCGGAGACAGAAAAGTGAAGAAAACACCATAAGTGAGGAGGTGAGGACGTGATACTAATCAATTGTGAGTTTAATATGTTGACACTTGTGACCATGGATGGTGTGACTGTCTCAGGAAGAACGAACACGTGTCTTCAGGTGAAGATCATCTTATAATGAGTGTGTGTGATGTTCATGAGTGAGTCCATTAAAGTACTTGAGTTGTGTGTTCGTGCTTCAACATGATGGTGTTTGTTTTGTGCGACAGTTTGAACGACTCAAGTGTTTCATTAACCATGACTTGATAAGAAATATCTGACCAGGTACTCATACAAGTTACTGTTGAAGAGGTACTTGTACTGAACAAACTTTACTTCTTCAAACTTTAAAACATCAGTCGTGAAAATATATTCACTTTAAACCTTTCACGAGACTTTACTTCTCAAAGTGAACTTTCTATCCGATTTATTTACACACACATGAATAGACACTAAACTGGCTCTTGATGTTTGAAAACTTCTATTTAGGTTCTTAAGAATGTGCTGCGTATGAAATAAAATCATTCTATGAGGTTTGTTTAAGACACAAATATAAATATAGCAAGTTAATTCAGCACGCAGCAAAGTGATTTTTAATGTACAACAACCAAGACACACTCGCTCAAAACAGTGGCAGTAATATCACTCCATAAGCTTCCGCCATGATGTGCGTGCGTCGTAAATCCCCCACCCGTGATGACGTAATCCCGCCCACGACGTGTCGGTTCAGTCGGTGCAGAGTCATGAAAGTGTTTGTAAACAAGTCACCAGCAGGTAATGTTCATATATAACGTGCTCCGTATTATAAGGCGCACTGTCGTTTTTAAGAAAATGAAAGGCTTTTAAGTGCGCCTTATAGTGCAGAAAATACGGTAAGTATGGTTCTGAACCTTTTCATCTTCTAGATCAAATCTAAACATCAGTTCAAGTCTTCGATGCATCTTTGATCTAGAAATTCTACAAATACTTTCTTTACCATTTTCCTGGACTGTCAGCTGTAAATAAAGAGTAGTTTTGTCAGCAGTAACTATTGATACCATGAGACATGAGAGCAGTAACACAGTGTCGTTGTAGATCCTCCTTCATCTCCTTCATGTGCTTTTGACCCCGAGAGTCTTGATCGTTCTGGGTCATTCATCCACCTTTGTTTTCAGGTGGATCAGGGTTCACCTTTGTGCTGTTTCCTCTCACGACAAAATGCTATTTTCAATCCATTTCAAGAGCCATTATTCAAAGTCATCCATATGTATGTGAGCCTGAGATAGAACTGGTGGGTGTCGCTAGAAAAGGCCGCTGGAGGTTTTACTCCCACATCTCTGCTCATCAACATCACTCAACCACTGAATGGACACCATTGGAATAAAACAAGGGAAAGAAAAAATAGCGACAGACGGAGACGAAGATGATCCAGAGAATTGTAATCGTTGGACTCCCACGTTGAGACAAGTTAGATTTACGGAGCATATTGTGAGTCACAGTTACAGCAGGAGACGAAGACACTGAACTGTTCGTGAGCCGTGAACATGTTTCACTGAATAACATGAAGATTCAACATTTCTCGTCACCGTTCATTAATTTCCTGCTGCATATGTGAGGAGATGAAGAAACACAACTTTTGTAGAGCAGACTGGATCATACCTCGTAGAATGAGAGTCACATGACACACCTGAATAAATCACATGACACACCTGAATAAATCACATGACACACCTGAATAAATCATACACACATTAAACCACTGACAGACAAAAACTTGTTCAAATTGATCTCATTAAATAGTTTTTTGTCAAAATGTTTGGATCAATACTCACATATACAGTACACACTACTATACATTTAGGTGCTTCATGTCGTGAAGAGAATTGAGTAAATTAAAGGGAAGTTTGTGCTGAAAAATAGTGTTTAAATATAAACTTTTATATTACAAATGTGTCACCACTGCTTGAATAATTCACCATTTATGTCTCTTGAATTTATTTAGTTTATTTTCTAGTGTCTCATAAAACTCAAACAGATAAAGTCAACATGTCTAATGGTGTAAATCTAATGTGTGAACATGAAATAAATGTATGTAGGACTGAATACTTCAGGACGAACTAGTCTTTCAAGTGGATTCAAACATCATTAAATAAACATTAAGACAAAATATATATATTAAAAAAATAAAGTTATATTTTCAGTTTAAAAGCCTCCTTTCATTTGACTCTCTTCAGAGCTGTGTATATATTTGTCATGTATCATTACCCCTCCCCCCCCCCCACACACACACACACACGCACACACACACACACACACACACACACACACACACACACACACACACACACACACACACACTCACAGCTCCTCAAGACATTTCTTCCGTTAAACGATGCGACCCTGAGATGAAAGATCTCGACTCTTGATCCACATTTCCTGGTGAAGATCAATTTATGTTCCTGCCTCACCTCTGCTGATGCACTCTGGGTAATGAGTGAAACAACAACGTTGCTCCTAGAAACAGTTGTGTTGTTGAGTTTCCTCCACATGAATCTAAACCCTGAGGTGAAAAGCTCAAGAGAAGTGGTTTGAATCGTCCTCCTCTGAGCCTCCATAATGAGGGATTCATGACTCGTCCAACTAGAAGTCCACCTAGAGACCAGAACTAAGACCAGCTGGAGAGATCGTCTAGTTTCCTCAGAGACACTTTTTATTTCCTCCAGAAAAACAACTTTTGTCTTCAGCTTCTCTGCTATAAACCATTAATAATTCATGTTAAGGTAAGAGTTTAATAAAAACTTCACAGTATAAAACTCTTTACAAAAACATGTTTCATAAGTGCAGGAAGTACCATGTATAGTATCACACGAGTATATACGTCTATAAGTCTGTATTTCTCTTAATGTTCACCTTCATTTTTCTTTCATGAAAGAGTCTTTATCTGCAGTCGTTCTCAGTCGTTCTTCAGCTGAACGAGCCTCACAGCCTCGAAAAAACAAATGAATAAACATCTCCTTGATGACGAGTGAGCGACTCACCGGCGTCTTTAGAGAATATGAACAAAACAATCCAAGTTCCACATATAATAGATGCTAAGTTTAAGGTTAACATTGCTTTAAAAACAACATTGTTTATTGTTTTTGATATAGTCATCAATAATTAATTTATTATTGTGTTGATTTTACATTGTCATATTTTTTTAATTATTATTTTATTATCATTTTTATATTATTATTGTTTTATATTATTATTTATAATAAATGTACTGTATGTCCTAATATAATGTGTAAAAATAATCTGATTAAGTTAAGACATAAAACATGTCAAATAAAGATTAACACATACACAAGTCATTCAAGATGGAAAGGATCCTTTAAGATCTTCACTGTTGCTATGGAGACAATCTATGAAGATCTAAAAAACTAATAAGTGATAGAATTGAGCCTCAGACTGTAGAATGAAACTTTGTTGTTTCAACAAGTGTAAATTCTCAGCTGTCAGTCATAACTGAAGGACAGACGGTTCCAGGAATATAACAATGAGAGACAGAAGAGACGAATCGTGGAGAGACGGAAGGTCACGACCTTGTAGATCAGTCTTGTCAGAAGATATTTAACTTCAATTTTCTACAGGAAAACACACATTTAGTTAGAAATTGTAGGTTAATATTTATGATCAATTCAATAAAGTGCTTATATATGGCCTGTTATCTTTAAAACATATGGTTGTAAAAGAGTTTTTTTAGAAGAAAAGAACCAGATCCAACATAAATGGACCAAATGACACAAAAGCTGAAGATTTTGAACCAGCAACTGCAGTGGAATCATCAAGTTGAGACACATTTTGGATCAACAGTATCAAGTTAGCGATCGCTGTGAAGGAGGTTCGACAACTGGACGCACAATTGAATCTTCTCTCAACAACACAACTTGTTGATGGTCATCGGAGCAGCTGCTGTGATGTTGAAGTCTGGCAGGAAAGAGAGGCTTTGGATGAAGGTTGAGCTGAGCTAAGACACCAGGCTCTTGTGAAGTCTCTGGAGGAAGAGCTTTGGCAGCTTCTCCACACCAATCATAGCCGAACACAGGCCGAGGTAATGTGTCCCATCATGCATCAGTGAATGATGTGTCAGGACAGAAAGTCTCACCAGCTCTGAATATATTAAGGTAAGGTAAGGTAAAACTTTATTGATCCCTCAGAAAGTAACATTTGAGTTTGTACTGAACACCTTTGTCTTCATTAACACATGTTTGAAACATTCACAAATGTGAAGATAGTAGAATATTAGAGAGAAAATTAAGAGAAACACCTGTTACCTGTTGAATTATGGGTCATTTTGTGATACTTGGACATTTTTAGTTGTATTTGTTTTTATTTTTAGTTTGTGTTTATGATAAAATAATGTTTTTATAGATGGTAAATATTACAAATGTTCAACTAAAAACATGTTTATCTCGTATTTAATTATCAATGAAATAATTTAGATAAAAATACGTGAAAGGCTGGTTTCTGGTGATTATGTTTGTTTAGAGAAAAGATACATAAATGTTCCATCGTTGACTGACTTGTCATTTAGTTTGAATCGTCTCTTTAGCATCAACCAACAGCAGGTGCTGCTGAAAAATGAAGCATTTTTGACGTCAGTTCACTTCAGAAAAGCTGCTCTGGGTCGAGTGGATTCAGAGAAAGACTGGAAGCTACTGGTCGACCGCGGTTGGAAAGAAACCATCGCTGGACTTTAACTCTACAGTGTGTGTGTTGAATTTATCACGAGTGTTACTGTAGAAGAAGGAAGTCGTGAGGTTCGTCGTAGAGACAGAAAATGTGTTTTTGGATGATAATGTGACACTAATTACACTTAATTCAAGATTATCATTGTTTAAATAATAAACATTAATCAACAATAGTCACGAAGCAAATATTAAACTAGTTTATAAGTCACTACATGTAAGAATATAAACATTTCTGTGATATTATCACATCAATATTCTGGGACTTTTCACTTGAACGAGTGAGATGTTGCTCTGAGATCGACGGAGAAGAAGGAAGTTTCATGTCGACAGAAGCTGGAGTCGCTGAGAAGTGAAAGTCGTCTACAGTAGAGTCTAGTCGTCAATACTGTGGACACATTGTTGCAGAAGGACAGCAGGTATCACTGCATCAGAGTGTGTCCATGAACGCATCACTGGATCCTTCAGTCATTACTACTAAACACATCAACACAGACAACATTGTTGCTGACAAAGTGACGCAGGAGTCGAACTTCAACACGACTCAAAAGAGTCAAAATCATCTTTTCAAACTACGATACACACCATAATAATCTGCTTCTGTCTCTTTATGACCAATGATTCCAAACATCATCCTTCGTCTTATAAGACGATCCTTCAAGATAATCCTGTGGTCTGAGGTGTTTTCACAGAGAATTTGTTCAATAATTGGTTCAAAAAAGTGGTTGATTCTCAACTTGATCAGTGGCTTGAATGCAGAGAAACAAGAGGTTTGACTTCACAACAATCACATCAAGATCAGACATTAGACCTAAAGACGCTCAAGGATTTTCTCCGAAGTCTTTTTTTCTTTCAGGAGCTTCATTCAAAGCTCTGCTGGTTCTCTCCTCTCTCTGCCCTGAAGACAAACAACACAGCTTAAGACTTGAACCTCCAGCTGTTGTTGTGGCTCATTTATTTTACACATCATCTTTTTTACACACTTTACTTTCCTTTAGCACAAAATATAAACTGTATATGGTCGACTGTGTAAATATTATTGTAGTTTCATGATCAAATATTAGTTGAATATAAGTTTAAAGGGAAATTCTTTATGTATTTATATGTATTTAGTGCAGAATTGTATGCGGAAGTGTCTATTATATGTATGGTGGTAAATGTATTATATGGTTTATTAAACTATATAAACATTTTTACTTTTAAACCACATTTTCAATATTTCAAACATTCATCCATGTTTGTTTCTTTTAAAAAATGTAATAATTTTTAATGATTGTTTTGCACGTTTATAAAAAAGCCTGTAACATTTAAAATGATCTGGATTTTACAAATACACTGACATTTAAGTAACATTAAGGAGAGCAAATGATATTGCTCAAACCCAGGCAGGAGCCGAGGTCTAAAGCAGGAGTTTTCCACCTAATTTAACTTAAAAAAAATTCATTATGACTTAACCTTACAACACTAGAGTAGACAAAATATATCGAAACTGTCAAAATATTTTTTTTAAACTAAAATAATAACAAATCCATGATTTTTATTCTAAAAGTGATGATTTATTTTACATGAAGACACATCATTATATCTCAACAGTTGATACTTAATAGTTTCACTCACTTTACAAATTGACTTTTATTCAACTTGTTTTTCTTCTTAGAGATTTAAGATTCAGAGGTTTGTTGTCAACTGTGCTGGTATCGTTTACAATAGTTTCATGTTGTTGTTGTAACTTGAAAAACGAGAGCTTTATTCTCGTGACGACGTCAAAGTCTCGAGATTATTTTGCAGAGAAGCTTCAATGATTCATGACTTTACGACCAGTTATCAGTTTAAAACAAACTGATATGATTCAGACCCTGTTTACAGATAAGTGTTGGTTCATCTTTTAAAAAGTTAACTTCTAAAGAAACTAATCTGTCTTTTGACCTGAATCATTGAAATATGAAGACAAGAGCATCAAGGCATCAAACCCAGAGTCATGTGTTTCTGAGCATATTAATACAAAGAGACAATATTCTGAGCAGATAAAAAGGTTTCTGCTGTTGGACTGACAGTGTGAGATATTGCTCTGGGATTGACATGACAGAGGAAAAGGAGACGTCATGAGGACAAAAGCTGGAGTTGAACATAAACAAGTTAGTTCGTTGAACTAAATTATCCATTCGACGTATTGTAGCCGTCGAGGGATCAGTGGAGACAAAATCTCATTGTATTTTAAACATCAAGATGTTCTCTCGTGTTCCTGGCTCGTCATTCCCTGAAATCCATCCAAGGAAACTATACTTAACACGAGACACTCAACTTCAATGTATTACTGCAGTATTTAGAAAAGGATCAACTATATTTTTCATAAAATAAACTTAAAATACTATATAAATACCTCTGCCTGAGAGACAACTCAAATGAATGATGGAACATATTGAAATAAAAGGATAAATCCTGACACTGAGAGCACTTGGGAAAATATGGAACTAGTACTGCATGACTGATGAAGTTAAAGAGTTACTGAAGTGACAAGTCTCATATAAAAGATTAATTACACTCACATTATCCAGTTCACTGATGATCTCAGAGCCTTTTTTACATGACATTAAGTGACAAGAATTATTTATTATATTGGTTTGAATGTCAAGTCGTTTTACGTATAAATGATTAACATATATTGTAAATAAAATATTGACATAAACTGACGATAAAGTTTATAGTTATATACTTAAAACATAATAATGAAAAAAGTATTTTATTAAACTGTAGTTGAGAACAGAAAAGGTCAAATATTTCTTTAAATATATGTATTTAAAAAATACACTGGAGGTAAATAAGATCTTGTTGGTTTGCTTGATTTGAATAATTGTACAATAACAATACTTCAATAATGCATGTGTTCAGAGTGTTAGTATTTTCCACTGGTAAACTGCTGCTGCACAAACAAATGGGCTCAATGTGAAAATAAAAAAGATATAAAAAGTTTATCTGCAGAGCTGTATCCATTTGTGAGGAGAGGAAAATAAACAACACACTCAAGAAACACATCATAAATCACAAGTTAATTCTTTTGGGACGTGTGGAGAATATGTTATGAAACATTATGTTAAACATTAATCAAGACTTTCTCTTCCACATCCTCCGTTTCCCAAGACATTGAGTCGTCCACACAAAGTGTGACGTTTAGAAGAAGAAAATCCCAGAGTTCTCTTCACACCAGCAGTGATGAACATGTGACAACGTTCTCATCCATGTCAGAGTCGACGACTTCACCGTGAGTCCATAATATATTTATCCATTTGTGCTTAATCTGGCTCAGATTATACACAACAACACATTCAAACTTCCATCACTGTTGACAAGAGAAGATCCACAAGTTCACATCAGATCTGTGCAATGAAACGTAAAGAAAGAAAATCCTGCTGGAAGCACTTTTATTGTAGTACTTTAAATCTTAAATATAACATGTTCAGTTTACATCTGTTTAATTCTAGAAACACAACAATATTCTCAATGAATGATGAACACAAATATTTCATGATTCACTGCAAAAAAAATGGTAAATGAATATTTAAAATAGTGAATTCATGCAATAGATTCATTATTTAACTGGTACATGGTTATCCAGCAGCGGAACAAGAACGAATTCCAGGTTGTTTTGGAAACAAAAGGAAACGTTTCTTAACAACAAACGAGTTTCAAAATGTTTAATCGATTAAAAATAACTGAAAATAGGAGGTTATATTTATTGTGAATCAAAAGCTACTCCATTAAAAAGTATATTAACAAATATAATTGTAACATCAGACTCTTTTAAAAAAGCAGGTTCCAGATTCTTATCTATTGTACATTCAAGCAAGTACACACACACACACATACACACACACACACACACATGCACACACAATTGACACAATCCCAATGATAACCCTAACAGCAAAGATTTACATTTTAAACTCAAGCCAAAACAAAAGCATGTAAAACAGTGAGAGTTGCATGAAGTACCTGCATTTGATGGTCCAAAGAGTTCCAGTCGAAGAGATGGAAGGAAGTCATCGAAGCGATTCCCCAGAAGAAGAAAAGAGAGAAAGAGAAGAAGAATTAATAATCATTATATAATACACAAGTTAATGTTTCATTCAGAAACCACCAAAGCAACATTGAACTTGTATCACTAAGACTCACTTAAAGTCACTTGTTAACATCGATCTCACGGATTAATGGAAGAGTTTAACGCTCGAGACCGAATCGATGCCAGAGCTTAGAGAATCAACTTTTAATTCATTATCAACTGGAAACAAGTTTAGAATAAATCCAAGTGCATCTCAATGTGTGATTCCTGAAGGGCAGCGAGCTTTGCTTCATTAAAGAGAATCTGTTTCCAGCTCCTGGACTTCAAACCCATGGATCCAGTGGATCACATTTAAAGTTGCTCAGTAAACATTTACACTTCACTTCCAGA
Source organism: Callionymus lyra (assembly GCF_982586985.1). NCBI lineage: Eukaryota > Metazoa > Chordata > Actinopteri > Syngnathiformes > Callionymidae > Callionymus > Callionymus lyra. The sequence continues at coordinate 8,939,089 of NC_141824.1, forward strand.
GCAAGAACAAGAGCTTGTGATCACCTCCCACTTATGTCCTTCACATTTGCTCTCTGAACATCCCTGGACAACATCACTTCAGCAGGAGCTGCAGGAAACTATTGAAGTGAAAAGACGTTCAGTGGAAACAAGAGTGTGTGTTTGCAAATGTTGATGATGTTGTGTGAAGAAGTGTGTGTGGAGCAACAATGACCATTAGAACCTTCTCAGTAAAACTCATGATAAAGTTGCAAACAAATATAAATGCAGTTACTTTGTAAAGAAACAAACTGAGTAGTTTTCATTAAAAACATGTTTGGATTCTCAGTAGCTTCGATAAAGATTTTGATTTTTTAAATAGACTTTTTTAACACTAACAACTGGGATTATTCCCTGTAGGATGAAAACTTCTCAGCTGTGTAACCTCAGACTCACACAAACACTGCTGGAGCAAATCCAACAATAATCTCTCGACCATAGCAACACAAGATGGTTGAAGAATATACATAGAACAACAATTTGTTTGTGGATTTAAATCAATCAGAATTTATATAAATTAAATAATAAATAAACATAATAATAATTAAATAGTCCTCTTTTAATTGTAGTTTTTCCATTGGAATTAAAAACATCCCACTTGAGGAAAGAGAATGAAGAAGTCTTGTTTTTTTGTCGATTATACAGTTTTAATGATTGTTAAAGGAATTAAAATTAAATCTAAAATAAAATATTGATTATTGCCCTGAAATCTATGACCAACTTGTTATTTTATTGAATAAATTAAGTTTTTGATTCAGTTAATGGTGCAAAAATGATGTAAATCCTCTGTTCATTCCTGGAGACACGTGTTCTGTCGTCAAACTGAGGTGTTGTTGGATATTCGACCAAACACCAGAAGAACCTGAACTGGTCTGACTCCAGTCGTAGAACTTCCCAAGAGAGTCGTTGACACCAAACATCTCACGACAGTAGATCCTGCTGGTGTCTGCATTTATGTTTAAATATGTGTATAAATATAAAACGTTCATGAGGTTCAGTGAGAAAATAGAAGTATGTAAATATATTTGATACTTATTAGTAAAGACATGTTTTCAGATCAATTATTCAACAGCAACTGAGTGTTAATATCTCGTAGGACTCTTGACACACTCGCTTCATTTACTCTGAGTCTTCTTGTGAATTCATGGAGGAGGAAAGTGAAGATAAAGATGAAGACAAAGCCGTTCTCTAGTCATAAAAGAGTCTATTGGTCTCTCCAGACCAGAGGATCCTTCAAGACTCTGGACCAGGTGAAGATGCAGGTGAGAGATGTCGGGAGAAAAGCAGAGTCACTGCAGGTGGAGGAAGATTGCTGTGAGGGGTGCGAAGAACGACAAACAAGATAACAACCTCGGGTGTGTTTGTTGTGGATTCTGCTGGAGGAACTTAACCTTAGAGAAGCTGTGGAAGCTCATGCTGAGAGGTCTGTGGAGGCAGCGAGGAGCAGTCGTTGACATGAAGCTTTAGAAAACCACACAGACGCTCACCTGCTGTTCTAGATCTTGTTTCATTAAATATAGATAGATAGACTTTATTGATCGCTCTGGAGGTCTCATATGAAGATGACAAAAGGTTGGTCAAATTACTGGAATCAGAGAAATCACCAAATATAGAAGTTATAATAACTGAGTCATATATTCATCCATGTATGATGTTAGTAGATAAGTAAGTAAGTAAATAAACAAAACAAACAAATGACGTCGCCACAGTTACACAGAGGTTTATTTATTTTAGTTTTTATTCTTTGCTAGTTATGAGCAGAAAAGTGCGTGTTAGCAGCAGTAACTGGTATATAAGTGAACAAGAGATCCTTCAAAACCTTCCTGGATCCAGATGACACTTAAAAACACCACCAGAATGTTAAGTGTTGCTTGTCAAGTTAACATTTTTTCAATTTCTTTCATTTTCCTTCCATTTTTTGACAACTTTTAAAAATATTTTGTTAACCCACCAACAAAAAACAAACCGACAAAACCTTCTTGCCAGAGATAAATATGAGTTATTTTAAATACATACGGAAACACCTGTAGTGAGTATTTTCTTTCAACTATTACATGAAAATACAAAATAAGTGGCTGAGCATGAATAAAATACATTTTTACAACATGAAACACCAGAAAAATACAAGATAAAAATAATAATTTATTCAGAGAAAACAGACTAAGGAACTGGTTCTCAATATATTTTATTGAGACATTTTAATATTTATTCCACCTTTGATAAATGAACAGTGAAAGTGATCTGCAGCTAAAAGGACTCACAGTGAAGCAGCTCCAACATGTTTATAAAATATATCGTATCAGTCGAGCACACGCCAACAACATGAGTGATTCTCCTCACATTCAAACTCTCATGTTTACTTCAGTCTAGAACGATGTTGACACAATCTGTATCTAAACTTCAATCCATACCTCGTAAATAAATATATTCACCTCTTCAGATGTTTATCGTGATCTTATAGTGATTTAAATATAAATCCACAGCACATGATAAATCATCATCTGTGGCGACTGTGTTGAACGTTTAACTAAAGTAGAGAAGTCAGTGTTTCACAATCACTGTTGAGAAAATGTAGGAAGAATACGATTTAAAAAAGTGAAAATTGTTTAATTAATGACATAATAGGGTTTAAAAATAAAAGGTTAGACACATTAAAACAGTATCAGATGATGAAGGGTAAATGTCAAATAAATGTGTTTTCAAACCTTCATTAAAAAAATACTTAGACTTTAAACTGTGTAATAATTCATTGTATAATAAGGACATTTAAAGTTTAATTCAATTTCTCTTCAATTTTAATCCAATTATACACTCGCTCTAAAAATAAAGGGGGTGAACTTTTTACTCTCTTCCCTTTGAAATGAATGACCAGAATATTTAAATTAACCACAGATTAACACAGTTGAGTTAATGGGATATAATGACCATATTAGCAAATCTAAGTGTAACTTGAACATGGTCAACATCATTAGAACCTGATATGAAAGAAGATGAAACTCCATAATCTTGTTTGTTAGTGTATTCAGTTGATCATATACAGTTTAAAGTGTGGCAGGAGATTTATCCTTTTACAGAATTGACTAAAATCTCCTTCACACAGGAGTTGTAGCCATTTTTTTATATGATATAATGATAAATCTCTAAAAGCTCTCTGAATTTGTTGTTTGCTTTTATCTCGTCTTCTTCTTTCCATGTCTCTTATCCCTATTGTTTCCACGTAATAAGTAATGACACTCGGCTGGAAAATGGCAATCATTGCTCCTGTAGTCACTATTTAAGTTTCCTGGTTCCAGTCTGTTGTGTCACGGTCGTTTTTGGACCAGCATGTATTTTCTGATTATGTTTAACAGTTACTCTTGCTGTCCGAGTGTGTTGACCATTTTTGTTTTTGGTGTTTTGTTCTGTGTTTTGTCCCTTCCATAATATAACTGTCCAGAATTGTCTGTTACAGTTGTATCCCTTTAGAGATATTTGTGTGTTTTATGCTTTACAAATACATAATTACTTACTTATGACCAGTTTGGTGAAGACGTTGTTTCTCCTTATTTTCTACAGTTTTTTTAAATAATCATAATTTTAGTGTATTTTTTTCAAGTGGTTCACACGTTATTAAAGATGACAGTATCTAACACATCATCTCACATTTAATGTAGTATTGACAGTAAAACATGTTTTTAACTTCAAAAAAAGGAGAAGAGACAATAATGTGGTTATGGAAACTAATTGAATTTGAATAAATATTTAAACTACTTCAGAAATAATATGTTTTAGGTTTTAATTAGTGAGTAAAATAAGATCATTCACACGATGGACTCTTTATTAGGAGCCTGAGGTCTTCTGTCGGATTCAGAGATTTCCATCAAATATCATCAGCAGCTGATTCACTCCAGGCTTTGCTGAGGAATTAACTTTAAACCGTTTGGTTTTCTGAAGAGAGTATCGGTCGTGAACAAAATACCAATGAAGGTTCTTTCAGGACATGAAATCCTGAAGCTAACACTCGTAAAGTTCTATATATATTTCTGGTCTGTAGACAGAAAAACACATTAAAATAACTATAAAACACCTACATAAAGTTTTAATTAGACAATTGTGCAGTTAATCCTTTCAGAAGCAGAAACAACCATTTTCTAAAGGCAGAAGTAAAAAACACTAAATGTTTGAATCCATAAAGTATCTCTCAGGTATTCAAGAATTCAGTTCAGCAGCACATTACTATATTTGAGAGACAAACAAAACAGAAAGTTTAAAAAGCGTTCATGGTTGACATTTTAATTGCCTGCACGCTGTCAAAATGGCTGCAAACACCTCGTCCACACTGTCCCTCAAGGAAATATACACAACTCTAACCACCTGGACACACACACACACACACACACACTTACCTAACAACACAATATTGAACTTTCTTTCTTAAGATCATTAACAAAAGTGAAAAAGCTACTTTACAGGGATGTGTCTTTGAACTTTCAGACGATGTTCAGAGTGAAATACTTGAGATATCGTGAGGAAGACGAAGCAGATCCTTAAGAAGTCGTTGGAAGAGAAGACGCCAGTGAGATTAAGTTGATCCTCTGAACAAGATAATCCTCCTCAGGATTCTCGTCTAACTGGACCAATGAAAAGCATCGTTTCAAATCTACCTGCGAAGAGATAAGGACGATCTTAAGGAGGCGTCGCTTCATCAGAGTTCACGTCCACATGGACAGAGAAACATCAACACGTTCAAACCAAAACAAACTAAAACTTTGAATAGAGATGAAGTCAGTTTCTGGATTAACTTCACTTTATATGATTAACTTCAAAATCAAGTCAACAAACAGATCATTTATCGGTGAAGACACATGTGTCGAGACGTTTGTCGTAAAATCAAGTAGATTAACTTTCATGTAGATATAGTTTCATATAAAGAGGTCAGTGTTTAAGATAAGATAAGGGACAGAGATTATGGGATAGAACAATACGAGATGTTGAATGAATTTATTTGTTAAAGAAGGAAAAACAAAAACATTATTAAGATAAATTGAGCCTCAAAGAACAGAAGACAATATTAAAATCTTCCTGTTATGTTCATATATATTTTGTTTGACCTTCGACTGATAAAAGATTTCAGCCCCTTGTGTGATTGACATCCCTGGTCTCAGTGTTTATAGCAACATTATTGTCAAGACACACACAGTTACACAACAATATTACACACAAATTGTATTTCAGTTAGTTTTTCCTTAAACTACAGAGCGACTCAAACTTTAACCTTCTTGAAAAAGGTTACAATAATTATAACAACTATAAAGAGAGTTGCAATAATATTGTGTGTTACTGATATTTCTGCTCTAAATGTACTTTATATATGTAATTAAACATGTTTGTAAGCATTTTAAATACCAGTGACACAGTTTAATGAGAAGAAAACACTACAATTATCTGACGACCAAAGTGACAAATCCTTCAAGATATTTGTGGAGCCATATTGTAATATTGAACATCATCAAGCTCTTAATAACTATAAAAACAAAATTAAATTGTGACATTGATCCTGTAGTTGAGCAGGAACATCACATGTAATGTTTGTGCTTTTATTTTGTTAAATCTAAACTAAATCCATCTTTTCCTCAACATTGAACCTCAGCCTTTAATCTCCAGTGATCTCTGCTCACCGTCAGTAAAACGATGATCTAGAAATCTGGACCAGATCGTCTCCGTGTGACATTGGAGATGCTGAGATTAGATAATTGCTTCCATGATGAATCCAGGGGATTGTGGGTAATCAGATGAATCAGTCATTACTCAGATTAAAAGTCGGACAATTTCATGCTACGACACCATCAGAGTCACATTCTATGATTGAACATCAAGCTGTGAGGAAAGAAACATCATGAGAAGTGATAGAAAGATAGAAAGAATGACATCAATCACCTGGAGTTGAAAAAGAAAATAAAGAGATGTTGGGAGTTATAGCACATCTTATGAAGCTCAGAGGATAAACTGATGTTTTTCTCTGAACGACTTCACATTTGTGCTCCACTGGTCCGGAGAAGTCGACTCGTGAGAAAGATCTGTGTTGGTTCTTAAGATGGTTAATCCCAGGTTTGACAAAGAACAAACAAACACCTCACAGAGAAGTTCTCAGTTCAAGTTCTGCACTGATCCGTTTGTCCATCAGACGAACATGAAGGATTAGTTTAGTTTAACAGAGAAACTGAAGAGAAAAACATGAATCAACTTCACAGGAGAAGATTTTACATGTGAATTTACTTTAATATTAAAGTAGTGTTGAAGAGACACAGTTACACACTTAAAACTCAGTGTTCAGAGATGATGTCATCATCCATGATGGACAGCAGTAATAATGTATTTAATTTCAAATAAAATTGTGTAATTTTGGATTAGAGATAATTTCAGATATTTAAAGAAACAATAAATGGGAGGAAAATCATTTTACTTTATAATGAATGTTCAACTGGTTTCATTTTACAGATAAACAGTTTAATTAGGAATTTATAAATTAATTACCTTTAATTAAAGAATGTTATATTTACGATTCTAGTATTAAAAAAAATAGTGTTAGGAGTATTTTAAACAAAAATAGTTTTAACATTAAAAATGTCCTCAAGACATTGATGTTTCTGATCCTATTTTTGCTGATGACATCCAGCTTTACTGCTCCTTTAATCATCTGAGCCTATTATTCTGGTGTCTGAACAAGAAGGATTGTCTCGCCTGCAGTTGATACTAAACTCTGCAGCCAGAATTCTGAGCTGCTCTAGTAGAAGAACTTACATTTCTCCGATCCTTAAAACTCTTCACTGGCTGCCAGTTTCTTTCAGGATCAACTTTAAAATTCTGGTTCTTACTTTCAGATCTATTCATGGTCAGACCTTCCATCAGTGATCTGATCCAGACTTACTGACTGAACTGACACATCGAAATATCATGAGATACAAATATATGGAGATACGAGAATCTGGAGATACTGTCATCACAAGACTTTTAAGTTACAAAGATGTTGAACATCAACAAAGACAGAAAGACTCGTTGTTTTCTACTGTTGAACAAATGATCGTCTTCAAATAAATCATTACAATATAACAACATATGTTGATGAAAATAACTGCTACTACATCTTCTACTTCTCAACATCCTGCAGCGAATACTTGTCTTGGTTGTGGGTTCGATACCAGGAGATACGAAGAGCAGGAAGTATGTCGACGTAGAAGCGAAGCAGACAGAGTGAAGCTGCAGGCTATGATCGTAGCTGTCAATCAAGAAGGTGAAGTGAGGAAATGTTAGAATTGAATTATAAAAAATGTCAATCAAGGTCAAAGGTGAACACCTGCGTACTGATGACACTTTACTTCAATATTTGTATTGTATGTAAATGTATTTGGTATTTAAAACATTTACTTATCAAAAATTGGCAATCATTGCTCCCGTAGTCACTAATTATCTACTTCTAACCAACAGAGCTTTATTGACGTATGATTTCATTTTGTCCTCGTCGACTGTGAAGCTTCATACGAGACTTTTGTGATTTAAGTGTTTGCTTCATTCTGGTTGATTTACGACGAAGACTCTCCTGGACTAGAAGCTATTTCTACTAGAGAGTGTGACAAGGTCAGGAGAGTTAGTGGATCTACCTGCACTCCTGGATTATTGTCATCCTTCAAGTCACTGTCGAGAACGAACGTCCTTTGACTGTTTCTGAAGGTCATCGTACAAGTAGAGAAAATATAGATTAAAATGATGAATAATAGAAACACAATACATTTTATATTCTTAGTATATTCAGCTTTAATTTCTCTGAGATGAATCTTATCCTATGACTGCTTACAGTTTTTTAAAACAGCTCCTAAAGATTATGTTTCCTTCGAAGATCTTGTTCCTAATAGACATAAAGATCCATCTGGATCCAGACAGAACTTGAGGAAATGAGGCTCAAAGTGATTCTTAAAGTCCAAAGTTAGTATCAATACTATTATCATATGGGTTTGAGTGTAAAAAAGAACGACTTCTTCCAAGGAGGTGAAATGAAAAGTAAAAAAGCTCTAGTTTGAGAACTTCCTTCCTTTCATGGTAAAAGTGTCAGAGCTGCTTCTACAGAGAGATTCAAGTGAAGCAGTGACAGCAGGTGAGAGTGAAGCCTCCGTTCTTTGACAAACAGTTTGTCATTCATCAAAAACTCAACCTTCACTCAAGTCAAAATAAAGACTTGATAAGACGACAAACTTCTCTGCTTTATATCCAATAAAGTGAGAGAAGTGTGAGAAGTTGATGCTCGTCTTAGAATAACTTTTTTAACATTTGATCTTCTTTTGAGCAACAATCATCTGGAAAGTTGAAGGAAAGAATCAAATATGTTTCAACAAGACAAGAACAAACAAAATCCTGCAGAACATAAAAATGATCTCAATGATTTTAACTAAACTTTTCTTGAGCAAGAACTTGTATAGAAATGGTTTCATTAAAGTCAAGATTGTTAAAAGAAAAGTGACTTTAAATACATTTAAATGTTCATGTGTGTAAGGAAATACATCATGGCTGTGTATTGGCAATATTCTGAGGATATGATACGTATAATACAGGGTCAACAGTAAGATATATTGTGATGTATTGTGATACTGTAGTAACAAGTATATATTTGTAGTATTGTCAAGTACTTGACAGAATTTACAGACCTAGTGACTCATGACAAAGTCGTAACTGCTTTCATTTGTTTTCAAAACAAAATATGTCCAAACATCAGCTTTAAAAGCTAATGGAGTCACTGTATCCTCTCATCCTCAGTCATCGCCAGGATCTCAAGGGATTATATTGTTTCTTTAGCTGTAGGATTCATCTACAGCTAAAGAAACAATATAATCCCTGCTGCCTATAAATCTTTAAATGATGGTATTTTGTTTGTTGGTCAAGTATTTGTCAGAAAGATTCTCTCTGTGGAGCTGAAGTGAATTCATGCTGTGATGATAATGATGAGCTTTATTGATCCGTTTCTTAGTTTCCTCCAGATATTGATGTGATCCACGGATAGAACCTGAACATCTTTTTGTGTTGATGCACATGTTGTTGTTCCTATGTTTACCTTTAAAACATATATTTTATATTATTATCTTTAACAACGTTATGAACTCTTGAAGCAACAAGATTATATTGAATTAAATAATCTAATTATTCTAATTAATCTACTGGACAAGATACATTTCTTCGAGGGTTTTCTTTCGTCTCCACCTTCAAGACCTTCATTATTCTTCCATCATTGTTTCTTCATCATATCTTTCTTTTCTCTCGATGTTTTCTCCAACATTATCTTCGACTGAGTCTTTACTCTCTCAGTCTCAACTGAAGCTGATCCTCAAAGACCATCATCAGCTCCAAACGACGAGCTTTTGTTGAATAACAAGCACTTGTTCAGAATCTCCCATTGATGATGATGTTTTCAATCCTTTCATTTGACTCTTTTCTTTCTCCCGCGTCAGTGTTCCTGCTGCAGGTGATAACAAAGTAGATGAAGCTTCTTTCAAACGCTGTGAACGAGGACATCGATATCAGTCTCAGGCTCCGCTGGTCAATCTGATGGAAAATTAAACAACTCATTGACTTCATTTCTTTTCTTTTGCCAAGAGACACAATCGAAATAAAACAAGATAAACAATGTCTTTAGTGAGCCACACATTCTTGTCTCTTACTCATGGTGTTGTGAGTGAAAATGTAAATGTCACCGAGACGTTCTTAAATGATCGTCTTGATTCATGATCAACATTGACTGTAATAGTGCTGATGAAAATAGTTAAAACCTCCCTCCCAGGAAATGGCCTCCATTTGTCTTTCAAAAGGCAAAAAGCAAGAGCTTCACCCCAGCAGCAGGAGGAGGAGGACCTCCCACCCGGGGTCCATCCCTCCATCCTGTTCCATTTTTCTGGGGAGAACCCTGTGAATCGATGCTGACGTCAGCAGGTTTCACTGAACTTCACTGTTAGATTAACAATGAGATTGAGATTCTCATCTCGGATGAACATGATTAGAAAATCTATCGTCCTCTGATGAAAAACCTATAATGTGAAACCAAGACCTTGAATAGAATAAATGTTTGGCTCGACTGGTCGTTTCTAAATCAGTGTTTTGTTCTAAAGTAGAGACGATTCTGACGTTGACTGAAGAGACTGTGAATGAAGAGATGATTTGATAACATGGAGACTTTATTGCTGTTATATTTGATGTCTTTATATAAAGTACTAGTATAATTACACACACTATAAGTGTTATAAAGTAGTTATAAGAGACAGAGAAAGATAATATAAATATTATTTACTTAAATCATGTCAAATATTTTTCACATTACATTAAAAGACACTGACAGACATTTAACTTAATAAAGACAAAACGAGCAAAAATACATTAATCATCATTTAATTATATATTTATATAAAAATATATTATATTTTTTAAGTATAAAAAAACAAGTAACTATAACATAAAAAAACAAAACATAGGATTTATTTTAAGTACTTCAATTCACATAATGAATATACATGGACAGTAGAAAAACAACAATAGTTACCTAAATAAGTAAAATATACAAATTAAATAAGTATTTTGTTATGTATAATGTAAAATGTTACAAAACAAATCCACATTTTTTAAACTCTCCAACAATATCAGGTTATTGTATCACTGCATAAAAATATACTTTAAATGTATTTACATGTGCAAGAAATATTTAAAAAAAAAGTAAGTATATAAGATAAAATATAACTATTTTAATTGCACTAGAATTTATTATTGAAATCAATTCTACATAATCTAATCTACCTCACGAGGGCCACATCAATGCTGGTCAAGGGTCAAACTTTAACTTAATTTTTCTAACCTAGTAAAGCAGTGACGATGAATAATGTGAGCTTTAGGTTTGAGTCACGAGTCAAGGACGAGGTTTAGAAAGAAGGTGTTTCATGGACTGGTCTGGTGATGAAAGGATGAACCAACATTGTATCATAATAATTGTCTTCATCACAGTAACATCAACACCAGGAGAGAAAAGGTGAAGAAAGAGTTCAGTCATGTGTGAGCTCTGCTGGAGAAACATGTGAAGATCATGATGTTCAGAAGTCATCTGTGAGGAACATCTAGAGCTCAATCTTCTCCTGGATCTAAAGACACATTTACTACACAATCATATTCATTCGTCACCTTTGACCCCTGTGAACCAATGAAAAGTTGTAGATGTGTAGGTGTCTCCTGAGGATCAATGATCCAGGATCATGCCAGGAGGACTCTCCACTGAAGGTAGACCCCCATACGTCCATGAGCTCTTTCATTGATCCACGAGCCTCCAGTTGAAATCATATCATCATACGACACTTGCAGAGATCGACCAGAACAAGAATCAATATCTGACAGCGAGTGAATAAATATTCTCCTCCAAGGATGTTACGAGAGAGTCTGAGCTTCTCTGTCTGAACAACTTTATTATTTAGTCTTTGGAGAAACATTTACACTCAGAGACACTTTGCACGTCTAGACTTTAACTTCAGGCAAATACTTCCAATAAATATATATATTTGTATCTTCCTAAAAGTACCCAGAATGCTTTGAGAGAGAAATAAAACTGGTTCTTCTCTCCTTGAAGAAGTATTTACTGGGTTTATGTGATGAATATATGAGGCAGAAACTTACTGAGCACATGTTTCCAGCAGAGTTTGAGGTTAAAGTGAGTCAAAGAACTGCAACAAGGATGAGTCTAGATATGAGATATTTTTTAATTTATTTCATTAGATCAAGAAAAACTGTTCAAATTTGTTCTTGTATCAAAACAGTTTTGAGCTGTCAATAAACCTCTGTAAGTTTTTGGACTGCGGGAGGGAAACAGAGTACCTGAAGAAAACCTACATTAGCACGAGGAGAACATAGAACTTTCTCAACGTCACCAGCATGTGTTACAGAGTCATTATAGATGTGAAGAATTAATACTGGATTATATTTTATCATATATAGTTGAAAATAAAGTCATTTTTGAAACTGTTGACGAAAAGAAAAGACCATGAATCTACAGTAAACAGTATATATTAAAAAAATATTAAAAAACGCACACACACAAGCAGAACCACGCACACACGCACACACACACACACACGCACACACACAAACACATACACACACACTACACACACACACACGCACAAACACATACACACACACTACACACACACACACACACACTACACACACACACACTACACACACACTACACACACACACACACACACACACACTACACACTACACACACACACACACACTACACACACTAAACACACACACACACTAAACACACACACACACTAAACACAGACACACTACAAAGACATGCACACACACACACACACACACACACACACACACACACACACACACACTACACACACACACACACAGACACACTACACACTACACACACAGACACACTACACACACTAAATCCAACAACGTCAAATAAATATAATCAGTTTCTGAAATAATTCTGAATAAATCCTTGTATTGAACTAAAATAAAGAACAACAGAGTTGATATTCATGATATATTTGTCAAGATTCAACGCGTCTGAGCGACGGTGCTAACATCACCTGACGTCCTCTCACCTGCAAACACACCTGATGAAACACATTCTGAACCACTGAGCTTTCAACACTTTCTTTCAACACGACTCAGAGATGATTGATGAGTGAATTCATCTCCTGTCAGAGTGAGAGTGACATCTTGTCTTCACTGAAGGAGACGTGATCTGATCCCTTGGACGACACAATGAAGTGTGTAGAAATACAAGTGTGTTTTGTCAAGAATGTGGTGATATATTGTGATATGTAGTGATACTGTAGTAACAAGTATATATGTGTAGTATTGTCGAGTACTTGACTCTGGTGTTGTGATACTGTAGTAACAAGTATATATGTGTAGTATTGTCGAGTACTTGACTCTGGTGTTGTAGTATTTACAGACCACATGACTTCTGACAAAGTCGTAACTGCTTTCATTTGTTTTCAAACCAAAGTATGTCCAAACATGGAGTTGACTGTATCCTCTCGTTCTCAGTCATCACCAGGATAAAAAAAATTAAACAATGTGAATATCTGCAAGTAATTGTAAATAAAATCATTAAATTGTTTTATTTCTTACACAAATTATTGAAACATAAACCATGATCAAAAAAATGACAAAGAAAGACACAAAAAATATGGAAAAAATGAATAAATAAAAACCTAAATATTAATACTTGACTGTTAAATATCAATAAGGTTTTGTGTAAAATTAAAGCACAACATCTAAGTGTTTCAATCTTTTCTTACATCCCTAGTTGAAGTGACAAATATTGAAGTTTGCAAATAGTTTCTATGCAAATTTAGATGATTAAAGATTAAAAATACTGGATTAAAAACCTTCTCTAACTCTGACGTGTCAAACTCATGCAGATGTACTGAGACGTCATGAGACAAAAGTTTTAAACACAACAATCCAGGATCACAGCAGCAGGTGAGACGAAGACACAGGTGACACAAATCAATCAGGAGCACAAGAGGAAGTTGACGAGACTGAAACACACAGATCAGGACTTCACAATAAAACCAGGAAGTGAGACACTTTGATTTTAAGAAAAAACAAAGTGACTTTGAGGCACAGATTTAGACTCAATTTAAGACTCAATTTCAAAGAACTATTTTCAAACAGACCCCCCACTATTGTAGGGTCCAGGTCACCAGACAGAGACGACTTTAAACAACACAAGTATGTGAATCAATACGACCTAAAACACAAGATAATGATATTTCACGTCTTCTCACATATTTAATCCATTAAAATGATCATCACATGACAAATATATCATCAAAGTAAATACATTTCCATATAAAAATATAAACAGATCGTTTGAGGTTTTTCTAAATGTTCTCAGCGAACATTAAACAAACATTATGACCACCTGCTGGAGACCTGCCAACTTTATCTCCTCAGCAGGAGCAGAAAAACCTTCAAATACACCTTTTTCTTCTTCTGGAAATGGATTTGTGACACACATGCATGAACATGGACACACAAAACATATGTCACTGCGTGGATGAAATATCTGAAGCAGGAAGAAACTGGTCGAACCAAACGCTCCCAGAGGACGAATATGGAGAGAAATTATTCAGAGACGAAAATAACCTTTTCACAAATGATCAACTCTTTATATTTTTACTTAATCTTGTAAATACTTTAGTAATGATGGGTTGTTAGTATAAACTAACTATTGATCCACAGGAACATAATGTTTTAATCATAAAAGCAGCATTAATGGATCCTTTAATGTCAAACAACCTTGTATGTGAGGACAGCGAAGAAGAAGCGACGCTCAGGGACGTCCACACGTCAACACTGCTGTGAGAACTGACACTGAGAGAATGTTCACGTGTTACAGACGTGCAGCAGATGAAGCTGAAGATCTGAACTCACTCTTTACAGGTTTGTTAACATCAATATCTTTCTTGAATCATTTATATTTTTGTAATTTTTTTCACCAACAACAAAATATTTTCGTTCAGATGAAACAATGATATAAAAATTGTATTTAATGTGCATCAGAAAAAACACAAACCATCACATGATTATTGACAAGTCATTTCTCGACTGTCAATCTACTTCAAAAATAAACTTCCTGATTTGTCCTTAAAGAGCTGGAGTTGGAAATCTAAGTCTCTTTTTGTCCGATGCTGCCCCCACGATCACATCTTTAACTGGAGCGTTGAGATTGAATGGTTGAGATAAACTTGTTCCATATTTTATTTATATATATTTAATGTCAAATATACAACCGTTAATTATCTACAAAACGAATTCCCTTAAGTCTAGAAAAGTGATGTTTCTTTTTTCACTCTCTTTGTCACTAGTGATGGTTTGTAAGTAAATAAATAATTACAAGACTTGTATATTTGAAAATTAATGAATAAAAATGCTTTATAAGAGAAATAAAAACTAAATGAAATAAGATAATAACTTGTAAAAAGTGAGCATCTCAACTTTAATAAATTTTAAATAATGAACAGTTTGAGAATTTATTTTAAAAAAGTATGTTAAAGGATTAAAAACATGTAAATAAAACAGATAAACATAAAAATAAAAGTGAGGATCAATAAAGTCTAATGTCATGTCATTTCCACTAAAGATCCATAAAGATCTACTTTCTACGAGCACACACTGACTCCATCATTCATTCACATGTTGCTTTAGTTCCAACTTGACGTCACAACAACTCTTGAACAAACTCTGACGTCACTTCACGTACCTGCGCAACTCAACAGTAACAGACGGACAGAGACAATATTGATCCACCTGAGCAGGTAACTCCAGCTTGATTCTACTTCCAGGGGGAAAACTCCGGGAGATGAAGCAGAGAAAGAAACGTCTCCTTGCCTTCAAATCCAAGCAGGAAAACGAAGCCAGGCAGCAGCAAGATGTGTCTCCACAAGTCAACCATGTTGAAGTCAAACGTTGAGGCTTTGAATTCCAGAGGAAGACGCTGCTGAAGGAACCGAGCGATGAAACAAATCCAGTTTGAACGATATGAACACAAGAGCTGAAGAGCCTCTCGCTTCTGTTCTTTCACAGCATCATCAGCGACACCTACCGACCACAACATGCACTGCAGTCTCTTCAATCTGCTGCCACACTTGACGAAGATGATCGTGTTTATACCTCTTTCTCCCTTTCTACCTTTCTCTATCTCGCTCAATCTTTCTCTCTCACTATCTCTCTTTTTCTCCCTCTCTCTCTCTTTCTCTCTCTCTATGTGCATCTTTATCTCTTTCTCTCCTTCTCTCTCTCTCTATCTGCATATTTCTCTCTTTCTCTCCCTCTCTCTCTCTTTATCTGCATCTTTCTCTCCCTATTTCACTCTTTCTCTCCCTCTGTCTCTGCATCTTTCTCTTCCTCTTTCTGTCCCTCTGTGCATCTTTCTCTCCCTCTCTTTCTCTCTCCATTTTCTCTTTCTCTGCATCTTTTGCTCCCTCTGTGCATCTTTCTCTCTTTCTACCCCTCTTTCTCTGCATATTTCTCTCCATCTTTCTCTCTTTCTCTCCCTCTCTACCCCATCCCTTCCCCTTGCTTGATTCTCCCTCATTAAAAAGTCATACATATAAAATAAAATAAAATAAAATGTATAATTATACATAAAAAATATATTTCATTTTAGGTTTAAATTTTAATTCGGTTTTCAAAATAATAAATTGTGTCAAAATGGTTAAAAACTACAATATATATATATATATATATATATATATATATATATACATTATTCTCAGCCTCATTATTTCTAAAAAAAGAAATTAAATTAAATGACTTAATAAACTCTCAAATATGCTGCAAAAACACTTCTTTTTCATCAGAACAAATTCCACCTTGAAATCATTCTGTTCATTTCGTTCATTCCTCAGGTTCATTATTATGTATAAAAAAGTGATTATAAGAAAGTTCAAGATGTTTTCAACTCATTATGATTCACAATCACTGAAGCCTGAGGATCTTTATGACAATCTTTCTGCTCT
Source organism: Callionymus lyra (assembly GCF_982586985.1). Taxonomy (NCBI): domain Eukaryota; kingdom Metazoa; phylum Chordata; class Actinopteri; order Syngnathiformes; family Callionymidae; genus Callionymus; species Callionymus lyra. The sequence goes on from NC_141824.1 coordinate 8,955,671, forward strand.
AGAGCACGATTAATGGAAAAGAAATGAAAGAGGAAATGTACATAAAGAGAGAAAAGGCCTTCTCTGAATGTTCCTTCTAATGGCTAAGTGAATGAAAACTCCATCCATCCATCCATCCATCCATCCATCCATCCATCCATCCATCCATCCATCCATCCATTCATCCATCCATCCATCCATCCATCCATCCATCCATCCAACCATCCATCCAACCATCCATCCATCCATCCATCCATTCATCCATCCATCCATCCATCCATCCATCCATCCATTCATCCATCCATCCAAAAATAGTTGATTTATCGAAACACAACAACCCTGTGTATGACTCTGACGACACAAAGAATCTTGTGATTGACACACAAACTTCTCCACTAATGATCCTGTCGTTCTAGTTTCCTCTGCTGTTCTTTTCTCCTGAATAAAAACCTTCTTTTCTCCATTTCTGGTGAGTCTGTCTGTGTGTTTTCAGGAATGTTAACCTAACATGAGGATCTATGGAGGGAGTTGATGTTTTTCTACTTCAGATTCAAATAACTTTCATTTACTACAAGTCGACTCTGTGTGATTAAAACCCTTCAAAATAAAAGCTTTCATTCACAGAGTCACAGGGAAGGTGACGAAGGACAAGAGACACATGGACGATGTAACATCTGAGCAGAGAAACTATCTCAACCTGAGAGTGAAAAATCCAACTGTTTCCATCTGGTGTCTCAGTGTCAGCTGTGTTTTGTTTGTGTTACAGAGACAAACTGGATTAAAATAAACATGTTTTATATAAATGTTAATCATACTTGATAATGAGTCAAACCCACTGATGCCTACAGAGAACATTTTGATCTCCTCTATGTCTGAGACCAGAACATGATCCAGTCCTGGTTGAAGATACATTATTTCTACAGGAAGCAAAGATCAAGTAACTTGAGGTCACGATTCATGTCGACTTATCTGATGTGTTGCTGCCTACATGAGAAACAAGACTGTCATTGGTCGACAGTATTCATGTCAATCAAAACACTGTCAAGTAAAACACAATAAAACTTGACTCATCTTGGAGGTCGACCAATCACAGATCAAGAATAAATCCACCAGCAAGTCAAACTTCTGACCGTTTCTGATCACGTTTCATTCCAAGTTAATGACCACGAGCAACGTTGACTTGTTATCTAACCACAACTTTCTCTGTGTTCGATCAAACAAGTTCCTCTGTTTGTGTTTTGTTTCAACATTAAACTTATGAGTTCACAGCAGGAGGCATCACTGGAGCCAAAACACACTCATGAATAAAACAACACAGCAGTATCTATATAATATAAGTAAACACACTCATGAATAAAACAACACAGCAGTATCTATATAATATAAGTAAACACACTCATGAATAAAACAACACAGCAGTATCTATATAATATAAGTAAACACACTCATGAATAAAACAACACAGCAGTATCTATACACATATAATGATAACACAACATTTAAATCCTGCAAGAAATGAATTGTTGGAGAGAAAAGAACATTTTCTAGTTTCTTTTCTCTTTCACTGTATTTAATATTTCATTAGGAAGTTAAAATGTTTCTCCTGATAAATGTCTGAAGACCAAAGAACATGTTTTTACTCTTTATTGAAGGTAAATACATCTCACTGAACAAGTACTTATTATTTTGTACACAATACTAATTCAAGAAACATTAATACTAATTAAGAAAAAACATTTAACATAAATAACTTGTTATTTGGTTAAAAATAATCTTATAAGAAGTGATTATTGTGTTTTTATGAAACTATTTTTTGTTTAAATACATTTGGATTAACTAAGTTTTTGGTTTTCTTCATTCATTTGAATGTTGAATGAACAGATAAAAATCTACAATTTACAATAAAATCAGAAATATCAGTTTCTATGAGACTCTGGTGGAAAACAAAGTTGTCGTTTGTTCAACTGAGCATTTTTCAAAGACACCAAGAAGAACAAATGTCACTGGAGGATCAGAGGTTTAATCCCAGAGACACTATTTAAAATGCCAGATGTATCTACTGTTGTGGTTCTTTTTTATGGTTTATTACTCAAGTACGACAATCTTTACACATTTTATATTCAAGATAATGTTTGGTGAAATTATACTTTAAACTATTTTACTTGAATTTTCATATTTAATGAAAAAGAAGTTTGTTTTTTATTTCACTGTATTTGTTTTTTTGACACAAAAATCAGGTTTATTTCTATTTCCACTCTTTTAGACTTAACATTCTTTAAATTTAATAAGTAATAATTAAGTATTTTGACAACAAAAATGCATTAAATATTTCCCACATATAGCTTTTCAAAAACGACCCATTTTATTTTGTTTGTGTAAATTTAAGGCTCAAAGCAGGCGTCATGTGAAAATAAACACAGAGAAAAACAAGAATAATTGAATAATGAAAGCTTGACATAAAGAGGTCACAGAGGGAAAGACAAAGATGCATAAGTCAGTAGTTTAGTCTCTTACATGTTATTCTGGATCAAAATAAAGTGGTTTTAATAGTAGCAGTAAAACCAAATTGTGTTGGATATAAAAAGATCAAGTTGGAAAAATCTGAAATAATCGGAGAAGGAATATCCAAGTTTTATTTTCTCTCAAGAACTACTTTAAGTTATTTATACAACATGTAGATCTGCTGTTCTGCTTCATTGGTGCTCCGCCCTCCAACGGCTTCGCTATGGGTTTACCCCGAGGCACCGCCTCGTCTCTGAGAAAGCTTAATGAACTCGCCACCCAGCAGGGGGCAGTACCTTCCTATAAAGGCGGGCAGCACCCGCCGCACTTTCTCCTTTTTCAACTCAGCGAGAAAGCTCCTGACAGTGGAATGTAATGATGGCGAATGAATATTGAAGTGAACCATGTGTGCACGAAGACTCCCTGAAGAGGAGACACACATGTCTGCTTCGTTTTTCCTAGAGGCCCAAATCACACGGGATGATTATGTGGCCTTCCGAGCGCTTCCCACGGCTTTTGACAGTGTTGGGAAGCGTTCGAGGCTTGTCGACCCACGCCGCCTCAGATCATGATTATGATCAACACAGGACTGCCATGTTGTTTAAAATAGACAACACGGCAGTCCTGTGAGCTGCACTCGACAAGCTCACGTTCCAACGTGTTGGGCCCTGATGAGTCGAGCTGAGTCGTCCATCGGTCATGAACAGATGTCGACGAGGAGGACGACTGGCTCGCTGCATGGAGTCGACCATGGGGTATGCGAGAGCGATCAGGTGAGTATCTCTTGCAGGTCTCATGGCCCTCCTGCAGCGCACTCGACGGGTTCACTTGAGAGGTATTAGTGTGCATGTGGCTCCGCCTGTGAGTGTGACGTATTCACAGGCGTCATTAGAGACTTTCGCCGCTAATGCTAAGCTAACATGCTCCGCCGTTCATAGACGGCGAGAGTTTCCTCTCAGAACACAGTTCGGAGGAGGTTTTAAACCCCTTCGTCCGGGTCATACCGAGACTGTAATAACGGAGTCTGTCCACACGAATGAAGGGCAGACTCAACCATGTGCTTTGTTTCCAGATAAGCAAATGTCCACGAGACCGGCTTGATCAGCTGTGTTTACTTCCGTGTTGACATGCGCTGACGGGGTTTGACCGCCGATGAGCGTTGTCAAAAAAATCCCGGCGCCATGGATGACGTCACGTTGGCGGAGAAACGTCATGGATGACGTCACGTTGGCGGAGAAACGTCATGGATGACGTCACGTTCGGCGGAGAAACGCCATGGAACGGACGCACCATTGAGAGGAATGGCCCGGCAGGAGGCGGCGCAGCTCCGCCATCACCTGCATGGGCGTGATGACGAGGCGCGACGGGGATACGCGGAGAAGATCCCGTTCGTCGGCCTGATAAGCAAATGTCCACGAGACCGGCTTGATCAGCTGTGTTTACTTCCGTGTTGACATGCGCTGACGGGGTTTGACCGCCGATGAGCGTTGTCAAGAAAATCCCGGCGCCATGGATGACGTCACGTTTGGCGGAGAAACGTCATGGATGACGTCACGTTTGGCGTGATGACGATGCGCGACGGGGATACGCGGAGACGGAGATCCCGTTCGTCGGCATCATCATCTGGTGCTGGGGGGAAGCGTCACCAGAGACCAGCCACCCCAGCAGCACCAACAACATCGGCAACAGCGGCGGCGTGCGACGAGTGAGCGTCGCCAAGATCCGCAGCGCGAGCCGGGGAGCCAGCAGCCGCAGCAGAGTCGACGGCCGAGGGCTCCTCCACCTCCCTATTCATTCAAGGGAATGTGTCGGGAATAAAACAAGAGAACGTATGACGTTTCTGTGGTTCGTTCTGAGAGAGATGTTGGTAGCGTGCATGTGTTTCCGCCTGTGAGTGTGACGTATTCACAGGCGTCATTAGAAACTTTCGCCGCTAATGCTAAGCTAACATGCTCCGCCGGTCATAGACGGCGTGATTTTCCTCTCATAACACAGTCCGAAGGAGGTTTTAAACCCCTTCGTCCGGGTCATACCGAGACTGCAATAACGGAGTCTGTCCACACGAATGAGGGGCAGACTCCAACCACATGTGTTTTGTTTACAGACGAGCAGAGGTCCGCGAGACCGGCTGAATCAGCTGTGTTTACTTCCGCGTCGACCAGCGCTCGTGCCCGACAGAGCGTGACAGCTGATGAGGTGAGTGGAACTTGTCCGGACATGTCTATGTTAACCGGAGGTTGTTCCTTCCCCCACAGCGCTGTCTACAAACACTGGCACCGTGGAGGACGTCACGTTTGGCGGCGGAGAAGCGCCATGGAACTGACGCAACCTGGTGTTTTTACGCGCGAGTTTTTTCGCCGTTCTGAGACCAGGCGAGGGCGAGGAACTTCCGTCCCGTCTGGTCGATCAACTGGAGAGGTGCGTGGCGGTCGGATCTCACGAGTGACGAACAGGTCGGGACCGCCAGCGGGGCTGGAGAATGTACGGGACCGGGTGAGTGATGCGGTGCCGACGCGCGCGCGACCTAACTCACTTCAGCTCCGGGTTAATTCTCCAGCGCTTTCCTCCACATCGCGGGTTTTGTCAGCTCCGGTGACACTAAGAAGTGCTCAGGGAGTTGGGAAGACTTCCGGGGGGGGAAGGAAACACGCACGACGCGCATCTGAGGTGTCTCACGCGCACTTGCGCGCTTCTCCCACAGAGCCGGCTTTTATGTATGAGAGTGGGGGTTCTAGTGAATCCAACTCGAGTACATGCTCTGTGGATTCAAGAGATAGAGACGCGGCTTGTGTGATGCCCTTTCGTCTACGGCCCGTCCATGGGGGGCGGGCCGGAGGACTACCCAAGGTTCGCCAGGGCTGCGGTTCTGACAGAACATTATTCGGCTTGGAGTCGCCTGGTTTTACTTCTAGGACCCACTTGGCTGGGGGGAGTAATCAGGCGGGGCTATGCGCTACAGTTTGCCCGTCAACCCCCGCGTTTTTCAGGGATTCTCTGGACGCGTATGGTGGAGCAGGAGAAACTATCCTGTCTGAGAAACGAGGTGTCTACTCTGCTGCAGAAGGAGGTCGTAGAACTGGTCCCTGCAGCCGAGATGATGTCAGGGTTTTACTCCCGGTACTTCCTCGTGGCGAAGAAGACCGGGGGTTGGAGGCCCATTCTGGACCTCAGCTATTTGAACAAGTTCATAGCTACCCGCCCGTTTCGCATGTTGACGGTCAAGAAACTGCTTTCAGGTGTATGTCCAGGAGATTGGATGACATCTATCGACCTGACCGACGCGTACTTTCACATACCGATAGTCAAGAGACATCGAAAGTACTTGCGTTTCGCCCTCGAGGGTCGGGTGTTTCAGTACACTCGACTTCCGTTCGGCTACTCTCTGGCACCCAGGACCTTCACCAAGTGTGTGGAAGCGGCAGTGGAGCCTTTGAGAGTGAGTGGGGTAAGGATCTTGACCTATCTGGACGACTGGTTGATCCTTGCCAGGTCAGAGGCAGAAAGTTACGCTCACACACAGAAGGTGTTGAGCCATATTGCCACCCTGGGGTTCACAGTGAACCTCAGCAAGAGCGCTCTGACTCCAGCTCAACAGTTAGTTTACCTGAGGGTACTGTTGAACTCGGAGGAAGGATACGCGCGCCTCCCGGACGTGCGTATCCAGCCCATTCTCCGACTGACAACACAGTTGCTGGAAGCTCGGTGTCACGTGACAACAGCAGGCACTGTTATGTCCCTCCTGGGGCTCATGGCGGCAGCCCACACGGTTGTTCGGCTGGGCTTGCTGCACATGAGGGAGCTTCAGAGATGGTTTGGTCGTCTCAAGCTAGACCTCAAGCGGGAAAGAGGTCGGGAAGTGCGCCTTCCCGCTCGGGTTTTGCAGGACATCCAGTTCTGGAACTCTCACGCCAACCTCAGGCGGAGAGTTCCATTGGGTTGCGTCCTTCGTTACACTCAAGTGTTCACAGACGCTTCCCTGACAGGTTGGGGAGGCACCTCGGGTCAGGCCTATGCCAGTGGGGTCTGGAGCAGTCCGGTGCTCAGACACATAAACTGGCTAGAGCTGAAGGCAATTCACAATGTCCTGCTTCACCTCTCTCCCCAACTGTCACAGTCCAACGTCCTAGTATTTTCAGACAGCTCCACCGCCGTGGCGTACGTAAATCGCCAAGGTGGAGTCAGATCCCCAGCCCTTCTGTGTGTGGCAAGGAAGATTTGGCTGTGGGCGGACTGTCACCTGCTTTCGCTCAGAGCCCAGCACGTCCCGGGCGAGCTGAATGCAGTAGCGGACAGACTGTCGAGGGGGGCCGTCCAGGACGAATGGGGTCTGTCCGAGGCAGTGGCAAGCGAGATCTGGTCTCGATTCGGTCACCCGGTTGCAGACCTCTTCGCCAGCAAGGAGAACTTCAAATGCCCTCTTTGGTTCTCCCTCAGGGCTTCGGACCGCCCCCCACTAGGCGTGGACGCTTTAGCCCATTCGAGGTGGCCGGTCGGTCTGCTGTTCGCCTTCCCTCCTCCGCGGCTCCTTCTCCCCCTGATTCGGAGGACGAGGCGGGGGGGGCTGAGGTTAATTCTAGTGGCACCAGACTCCCCGGGGGCGCTCTGGTTCCCAGAGCTGGTGCGCATGGCGGTCGGGGCCCCGTGGGCCATCCCTTGGGGCCCCGCTGCCCTGTGTCAGGCGGGGGGGACACTGACAGCGCCCCCGGTGCTGGGCCGGCCTCTCAAGGTGTGGCTCCTGCACGGGACGAGCTGATCGGGACCCTGGGACCCGGACGTTCTCCACACGCTGGAGAACGCCCGGGCCCCATCAACACGTAGGCTTTATGCCTCAAAGTGGGGGATATTCTCCCGCTGGTGTTCAGACAGGTCCTTGGACCCCAGCTCTTGTTTGGTCTCCGCTATCCTGTCTTTCCTGCAACATTTGCTGGATAACGGGCGGACTGTGGCGACACTGAGAGTGTTCGCATCAGCCATAGCGACGAGGCATGTCGGTTTTGAGGGTGCTTCGGTTCGCGCCCACCCTTTGGTGGCGCGTTTCCTGCGGGGTGCCTGCAGGCTTCGACCTCCTGCAAGGCCTTCCAGCCCTCAGTGGGATCTCCAGTTGGTACTGGACTCTCTCACAGGGCCGACCTTCGAGCCTCTTGACCAAGTCCCATTGGATATCTTGTCTTTCAAGGTATCGCTCCTTCTGGCACTAACAACCACGAAGAGAGCAAGTGAGCTTTGTGCCCTCTCCATTAGCCCTGAGTGTCTTTCCTTTGGCGTCGAGGAGTCTTCGGTGTCTTTGCGTCCTAACCCAGCGTTCCGCCCGAAGATTCTGAGTTCCTTGTTCCGGGCGACGACCTTCACGCTGCGGGCCTTTCACCCGCCGCCTCACTCGGACCCGGGTCAGGAGCGTCTCCACCTGTTGTGTCCAGTGAGGGCGTTGGCCTGTTACTTGCGGCGGGTGGCCGAGTTTAGGCGCTCTGATGCCCTTTTTGTCTGCCACGGTAGATGCCGGCGGGGAGAGGCTCTCTCCCCCCAGAGGTTCTCTCATTGGGTGAGATCGGCCATTATCCGTGCCTACCGAGCAGCGGGTGGATCCGCTCCTAGCGGTCTGAGGGCACATTCCACCCGTGGCGTGGCAGCCTCAGTGGCTCTTTTGCGGGGTGTGGCAGCAGAGGATATCTGCTCTGCTGCCTCTTGGGCGTCCACGTCTACCTTCGCTAAGGCCTATCTCCTCGACGTAACGGCGGGATCAGTAGCTCATACTGTCTTGAGCGCTGTTGTGCCCCCCTCAGGGCCCACGGCTCAAGTGGGATTGGACCCTGGGCCGGCGGGGCCCTAGTGATGCTGCTCCAGGAGCGGCGTCCAGCTGGGGGTACATTTATCCCGTCAGGCTTCGCCTTTTGGGTAAACCCATAGCGAAGCCGTTGGAGGGCGGAGCACCAATGAAGCAGAACCCCTGAGTTATCTATTATAACCTCAGGTTCTGCGAGTTGGTGCGAAGCCCTCCAACCTCGTCGCCCAGCGGCCGCCCTTCTCGCTGAGTTTTCAGTTGGAGAAAGTGCGGCGGGTGCTGCCCGCCTTTATAGGAAGGTACTGCCCCCTGCTGGGTGGCGAGTTCATTAAGCTTTCTCAGAGACGAGGCGGTGCCTCGGGGTAAACCCATAGCGAAGCCGTTGGAGGGCTTCGCACCAACTCGCAGAACCTGAGGTTATAATAGATAACTCAGGGGTTATAGGTAGTTATAGTTTAGGTTTAGACGTTTAGAGCATTATTTATTCATTATTAAATAAACACAACATCAGCGTCACTGAAAATATCACACGAGGCTATGGTTTCCATGGCAACGATACACACTTCCTGCATAGAAAGTTAGTAAAGACGAAAAACGAAACACCGAACAACAACAACAACAACAACAACAACAACAACAACAACAACAACAACAACTACAGCCAATGACAGACACTTGTGTGTCTATAATAAATATTAAGTGAGGAAACAAAGTGTCTTTAAACTGCAGCTACAGCAGAAACACACACAAAATCGTCACTAATAAGTTGATAAAAGTACAACATTATTCATTAAATATCATTTTACTCACGTAGTTCATGAATAAAAGAGTGAAATCCTTTGACGCTCGTGACAGACTCGGAGTTGATAGAACTTTGTTAACATGTCCAGCTTTTCTTTCAAAGTCCTTCTTGAAAATGTCTTCTATAGTAAATCTACAAACAAGTTAATTTATTCTCCTTCATCATTGTTGTTGTAAATAAAAGTAAGTTAAAGGTAGTTAGCAACAAGTGTGTTGCTGTAGCTAGCTAGCGCGCTCTCTGATTAGCCAATCACAGGACGGGAATAATCTGACGTCACGGTAACGCCTGCTAGACGGCCCTCTGATTGGTTGAAGCGTCAGTTTAATCCAAACCAATGATATGCTTCATGACAGTGAAGTCTCCGGGCAAACTAGCGACAAATGATATCTGAGCTGTGATTGGATGAATTATGTTCTATGAATATTCATGTTTGGAAGCAGCGAGACCAGAGGAAACTATGAAAGGAGGTGAATAGAATATTTTAAATGATTATTAAGTAGCTATTCATGTAAAATATAGTAATACATTTACAGATATTATCATTAAAGTAAGTCTGTAATTCTATATATTTCTTAGGCCAGCAGTGAAGAAGCAGGTCCTGAAGGTTCAACACTGTCAAGACATAAGTCAGAAACATGTTGTAAAATATGTTTTTTTCACTTTAAATTCAATTGTTTAAAGATGTGATGACTTTGACGTGTCAAGTGTTGGTTTAAAATCAAAGTAGATTCATGTTCATGTTGATAAAGTGAACAATAAAGACTTTGAATGATTCAGTTTGACACACAAATAATGATGCGTTCATGAAGCAGTTTCTCACTAAATATTACTCTTTCAAATATATGACTTTTAACGTCAATAAAGAAACCTTTAAACCACATTTAAAGCGAGAGCGCCCCCTATTGAGCTAAAAGAAAACCGTAAACATTGTTCACGAAGCTTAACTAACATCACTAACCAAAACAGAAAAGTTCATCCAACTTTTTTTTTTACACAAAATAATATAGTATAGTATAAAGTGTCAAAAACAAAACGAACAATGAACAAATATAAATAAATTAAACATGTTTGTTTCAATTTAAATGAACTCACTGTTTATCTTCAGCCTTAGAAGCAAAACTTCTTCAGATCAGATTCAAGAAACTCTTCAGTCGAGTTGAAGTGAAGAGAAAAATAAAAACTGATCTTGATGTTTCCTCAAACTGACGTCAACAACTGAGATTCATGTCAGTATATTGTTCCAGACCAGTGGAGCTCAAACATCTCTTATTGATCGAATCAAAAACTGTCCCTGAAGGTCTGGAAGTAGAAACAAGATGTTTCAACATCATGTTGTCATCGTCACCTGATGATTTCCTTCTTCTTTCAACGACTAAACACAACAGTATTTAGGAGTTATTGTTGTTTTACTGTCATCTGTTCATCATTGATCTTTTCACAGCTCAGTTCACAAACTAGTCTATGTTACCTTAAATATAGACAATAAAAATAACTTCTTTATTAAGTTTTTGTCAAATTATTAATTTAAAAAGAGCCAGTTTTGTGACACATTTAATTAATATGTGACAAACTAGTCTTGGACCAGATCCTGGAAGGATTGATGAAATATTTAGTGAAAGCAACACAGTATATAAGTGACTATGAAGGATAAACAAGATAATATATGAAGGAGGAATCTGACCAGCAACCCCTGAAGGAGGAACTAGTTTAAACCAGATCTACTGATGTTTCTGAGAACAAATAAAAGATGGTTGAAGGCAGAACTCTGAGCTCATTGATGATGCATAGAAATCATAATAGAAATATACACATGAAAGTGAAGAAAAGATGCTTCAGGGAACAAACAGAACATTTTCTTCTCAACACTGTACATCATTCGTTCAGATCGAAGCAGGAAGAAAACATGACTTTGATGCATCAACATGTGAAGAATACTAAGAGGAAGGAGAGAAGTACATGTGAACATAAAAGATGATAATATTTATCTAGTGACGGTTCATTTCATCACATCTGTCGACTCTTTGACGTCCATCATGATGAAGCTGGTCTGGAAAGATTGACTCTCAGAGGTTTTATTAATAAATACATGTCAGTCAGACGGTGGAATAAAGAAGTCAATCAATGTCACATGAGCCTTAAAATGTAGTTTTGTTGATGGTCGTGATAATAAAATGTCATTTTGTACTGGGAGGATTCAAATATTTCAAAATATTTCAACTTAAAAGTGAAAGTAAAGGTTTAGAAATACAATAATTGCCAGTTAGTACTTCATTATTCAATATTTATCATATTTGAATCTATGTTTGACTTGAAACTATTATTTTTATCTAAATAAATACATTCAAATCAATAAATTAATCAACATCAAGTACGTAAAATTCAACATCAAATAAAATAAGAAAATCAGCTTTTGTGAATGTAATTTCTCTACTATAAATAAATAAATGGAACAGTTTAAATAAGAAGGTTTGGGTTAAGTTTCTATGAATATTATAGACTAACTTAATTGTTTTATTTTTAACCGCACCTTTTTGAAATTATAGTTTTGAGAAGGAATTAAGGAAGTTTCAAAAAAATTTAGACTTATAATAGAAGCTGATTTACTTCCTGAATGTTAAACATTTAATCCATAATTAACTCAACTAGAAAGTACAATTACATCACTTATAAAGTACTGTGTACAATAGAATACATCAGTGAGGTATTAGTAAGTAAGTAAGTAATATTTATTTATATAGCTAGTAAAACTCTGACAGAAATAAAATGAATGATCACAGAGTGAAGTCATTAAAAGAACAGACTCAGTAAAGAGATAAATGGAGGAATAAATGGAGGGAAGTGTATATTCTATAGTGAAACCATGAAGTAACACAAAGAGATGCAGCAGCGTCAGCTCATGCTAAACATCACTGACTCCATTTGAATTGAAATCATCTTTTCATGAACATCATTCACACTGAAAATACAACATACACAATATATATTTAATCAAGATTCACTGGAGTAAGAAATCATTTTTAGTAATGCATTTTTGTTCATCTGAAACACACACACACACACACACACACACACACACACACACACACACACACACACACACACACACACACACACACACACACACACACACACACACACACATGCACAACACATGTCCATCAACATAAAACTAAGGCAAAAGCATTATTTTTCCGATATTCCATGATTATAAAATATATAAACACACGCTGAAGATGCTAACCGTTAGCATTAAAGCTAGCGACTGTTTGTAAACCTTTATGAAAGCATTATTTCTGCCGATATTCCATGATGGCAAGATATAAAATTGTGGCAAAGATGCTAACCGTCAGCATTAAAGCCAGTGACTGTTCGTAAAATTGTGCGAAAGTAAGTATTATTTTTTTTTCGATATTCCATGATGATAAAATATAGAAACACACGGTGAAGATGCTAACCGTTAGCATCAAAGCTAGCGACAGTCTGTAAGTTTGTGTGAAAGCATTATTTTTGCCGATATTCCATGATGATAAACTTAGTAACTGTGAAGATGGTAGTTGTTCGTGTATTTCATGTGTAGTCTTGTTATCTCTCCTAATTCTTCTCAGACGTCTTTCTCACATGAACTCATCCTAACAAGTCTTTTCCTCCTGGAGGACGAGACACTGACTATCATCAGGGTTTGTGTGGAGAAGGAAGTGAGCGTCAGGTCATGTGACCCAGCAGGACGACTGGAGCTCCAGGTGAACATCAGCAGGTGAGAATTAAAGGGACAGTACGTCACACTCTGAGTCGTAGAAAGAAGGGAGAAAAGTGGGATTCCTGGAGTGGAAAACAAGGTAACAAGGACTAAACAAGCACAGCTAGAATTGTCGGTTCAGCATCGACAAGAACTGTGTTTCAAACTCAACGCTCGCTTGATTGACAGACAGGAAAAGTGCTTTAACTACGAACAACTGGAGACATTTCCTGCTTCTTCTCTTCACCCAAACAAACAACAAACAATGACAACATATCAAAGAAACTACCTGGGAATTCAACACATGTCAGTCATGTGTGTGGTTTTCTCCAGGATGATTGACACATTCATCACAGACAGACGTCAAGATGAAGGAACATCGTCTGACCTCGTGACCTTTAACTACCGTTAACTCTTCTACACAAACACATGTTTCATCTTCAGTTCCCTTTAAATATATAAATAAAGATCATTTTCCTGCCTCTCACATGAGTTTCCTTTCATTAAAAGTGTCAGTGACTTCAATAGTTGCAGACAGAGAGTAACAGAAGCTCCACAGACATTATTACAAACAAACACTAATTGAAAAACCTCTTCACCTCAAACAGAGGAAGTGAAGCAGAGAATTTAGGTTTTACTTTGATTCTTGTTGAGTTTGAGAAGAACAAACAACTGAAAATACTTTAGAGCAAAACCAAGTTAAGTGACCCTGTCCTGGTATATATGTGTGTGTTTGTTTGTGGTTGATCTCATTTGTCATGTCTTACCTGGAAGAAAGAAAAGACAAACAGAGAGAAAGTGTTTATTTTGGTTGATATTAAAACATCAATCAATAAAAGAAAATGAAATAGACTGAAAATTATATATTTGTAAATCGACTCTGATGACTCTGAGAATATCTGACGGCCCTGATCATTGAGAATTAGATCATCTGTAAATGTCTTTATTTTTTCAGGAGGAAAAGTCCAACGATACATTTTAAAAGATACATTTAATATTTATTTTCTTCACAGAGTTTTAGTTTCAGACTGTGACGTGTTATTTATCAAACTGTAGCTGTTGATAAGTGTAAAAAGAGACACAATTGGATCAACTTGTTATAAATAAAAAATATATAGAATCTATTTTCGAGTTAAATATTAAATGAATAATCTTCCTGTTAACCATCTTGTTAGCGAATGTAAAATTAAAACTATTCATATAAATTACATCAGAAATAAATCCATGATCAAGATTAAACAATCGTATCTAATCTAAAGACTAATGGAGCAACTTTCACTGAACTTGACTTTATCAGTCATTAAAAGTTCTTCCAAGTCTCCATCCATCCAAGTATCTTCAAGTGTCCACAGTTGAAATCTTCATTTTTAATGGCCTGCGGCTCATTTATCCACTGAGGACGATGGAAGGAAGTAAAAGCCACGAAGCAATTTTCAACTCTGTAAGTGTGTCCCTCTCTGAGTGACCTTTGACCTGCGAGTCATGGCTGGAGCGTCAGTCGTCCGTGAACACCTCCACACACACACTGACGTAGAAATGACACGATATACAAGTGAGTTCTGACAACAAGATCAGCATTTACGACTCATGGATGAAGTCAAACATCTGTAGATAATAGAAGAGGATTCAAGGATTATTGATCAAACTCTGGAAACTAACACCAGATCTGAGGACCAGAAGGACCAGGAGGGTTTATATGTCGGAGCTTAGAAGAGAAATAAAGACCAGGAAGAGTTTGGAGAACAAGTCAAATAACCTTTAAGTCGACTGTGAACATCAATGCAGAGACTTTACGATGATAAAGTTTGTCTTTCTGGACCTTGTCAACAGTTTAGTAGAAGCTGGAGTTTAAAGATGTTTTTCTTCGTAAGAGCAGGAAGGAGGTAAATAATGAGTTTGGTTGTGAAAGTTTTGATTTGAGAGAGAAAATCCTACGATCTAAACATGTTTTAAGAAGCTAAAGTTCAGTTTAAACTATGTTTTTTATTTGTGGATGAAAACAAAATCCACTGTCAACGATTAATCTGAGGTCTATAATTTGTGTTTTGAAAATAAAATAATTTGGTTTTAGTTTCTCTCTGTGATGTTTTGACGTTTAAATTACTGTTTAAAAGTTTCAATTTGTTTTCTATTTAAAAGGAAACTTGACGTTAACTATGACGACATAACAGCATTTTCTTCTTTTTAAAGTAATGGATTGAAAACAAAAATAAATTCCTTGTTAATGTTTTATACCAAGGCTGTCAAACTTAATTGTACTAGTGGCAAAAATATTTAATCTTTCAAGGATGTTGTCGACTAAATGTTTATTTATCAAACTGTCTGTAACAGGAAGTTTGAGTTTTGTTGCATCTTTTCATTCTTGGAAACTCAATTTATCTTCATTATCTTTGTTTGTTCTTCTTCATCAAATACATTAAACTATTTTCCTTTAGCTTTATGCTTATTGGACGTCACTTAATATGTTTTGTTTATATTCTGGTTCCTTATCTCATCTTAAAAACATCTTAATAGATCAGGGCCACGAAAGAAAAACTTGGCCCCCAGACCTCAAGTTTGACACTTTATACTGTAATGTTATTCAATTAAACTTCACTTCAGACGACTGACTCTGCATCAATAGTTCATGAAAGTACCTTCAATCCTCAGGATTAGTTTAAATAATTGGTCACATTTGGATAATAAGAAAATCTATTTTAACGACTCAATTATGAAATACCCAGAGTGTCATAATAAATAATAAAGTGTTTAGAAATAGCGACATCCAGGGGAAAATACTTTAAATGTCTATTGTGAAATATTTACAAGCATAAATGTCAATGGAGACTGAATTCATGATTTAAAAATGGATCATTTGAACGACACACTAACCGTACAAACATCTTCCTTTAAATCTTTTATCGTTCGTTATGTTTCTCTATCTCTGTTAATCCAACTCCATGAGTCGACGTCTTCCATCGATCGTTCTTCCTCCTTTTATTTCCCCAGAGCTCGACTCTAGTTTATCAAGGTGTTGAGATTCATAAACGATGTTGACTCACATTTGTTGTCCAGAGGACACAGAGTTCAGAAATAATAAACACATAAAAGACTGAAATCTTTGTTCTGGTCTGATCAACAGTGAACTTTGAGGAAAACAGTCGCTCGGATCAAGAGTTTATTAAGACATTATCGCTGCTAATGTTGTTTGAAACTCCTTAATACAAGAAACAAACACTTTAATTAACTTTTTAATTAGGATTCTGGCAACATTGTTGTGTTTCTTCTGTCAGAGTTAAACTTGTGTTCACAGAGCTTTGTGTCATGTGACCTAAAAAACAAGTAATTGTCAGGAAGTGAGAGAGACTTAAGAATCAATGCAGGTCCTTCACTGGTTATTTACAGATTATCTCGAATCATTTTCACTCAAAGTTCTGATGCTGTCGATAGAAAACCTACAATCAATGAAAATACTTCATAAATTCAAGTACTGGTGACGTCAGATCAGAACCCGTCGACCCCAATAACATAAAAATTAAAACTATACTGTAAATACATAAATACACATTATATAAAATGTACTCTATATATCCACATGTTGATCCAGTACAACATACTCAACACATTTTATCAACATGCTGTCGTGTACTTTGTTTTGCTGCTGAAAGAAATACAAGATAATCAGCCAAAAAGATAAAAAGGATGTTTCAAAGAACAACATTCATAAAACTGAATAATTTATCTAAATACTGAGCTTTGATCTTCACATACAACTTTGTTTTTGGCACAAGATCATTAACAACACTTAAATACAAGAAGATACACAGTTGATTTTTGTGACTTTAAAGAGAATAATTCTTCGTCTGAAAGAGTTTAAAACTAGTGTTTGTTTGAGTGTGAATCAAAAGAATAACTAAATATCTTGAAAAAACACTGTAGAAAATATACAAAAATGCAGTTTTAATCTCACCATTAAACTCATGAACAGGCAGTTGTTGATACTATGGCAGGAATCATTGCTTCAGACTCAAATATAAAAGTATATTTTCAAGATATTCACCACACTTGTATATATATGAAGAGTATGTTGTACAAGGAGAAGGATATGAACATGTATTTAAAGCGTATGATATTCTGTTGACTCTCTTCACTCCAGAGGACGATGAAAACAAGCAACAACTGATAAATGAGCTCATGAATAAAATGAACCGTTTATAAATATGACCAAATTTAAAGTAAAATATAACCTAACAAATACAAAAAACATGTTCTAAGATAACATTTTATTTTGAAAACAAAAAAAAAGCTAGATAAATATATAAATAACACAAATACTATAGAAGTAAAAGCACAAAAAATGTCTCAATGTGAAACTAAAATTATATATAAATATATAAATATATATATATATATATTCATACATACTTACATACATATTATATATAATTTTACATACATATTTATATATATACTTCCATCACAAAGTGTAGAAAATCCATGAATAAATTGATAAAAAGCACATACCTCCCCCTAGGAGCGAAATAATGGCACATGATTCAGAAAAAAGGATTGAACTGGCACCATCATTATATCATGTATTTATGAGACATTTTAATAACGTAGAAGGAAAGAGAGGCACAACAATGACGTCCTGGGAGGAGGTGATGAATAAAAAGCTCCAGACACTCGTGACCTCCTACAGTCTCCATGAGAAGCTGCTTCTGGAGCAGAATACAGATGGAGGTTCAGAGAGAGCTGCTGATCATCCCCTGAGATGGAGGGAAGCCTGCAGCGTTGCTGGGACGACTCTCCACTGAAGAAGAAACACTTCATGCAGCCTCGCTCTCATAGTGTTAGTGATCCAGCTGCTGTGTTCATAACAATAATTATAATAATAAAGTAATAATAACAATCTTTCATCCAGTGTTGGGAGAGACTAGTTCATAAAAGTGTAGATTATGAATCTCCAGTAGAGAACATTTATTGGTGAAGAACACAAAGTAAATTAGGCGTGTTTTAATAAGAGTTTAATTGTTATGAATATATATATATTATTAAATATTTGATGTATTTACTTCAGCTCCAGGTCAGACATGTGAGTGTGAAAAGTGGAAAATGAATCCCTTTGCATAAATAAATGAGGTTATGAAAGATTATTTACTTTAACGTCGGCAAATTACTTACTTCACTTTCAAAGCCAGAGTATATCCTCTCATTACTCCATTCTTACTCCATCACAGTATTCTTTGACTGTAAAGGCAACATTTGTTTTCACCAAAGCTTTTAATTCCAAGATGATGGACTCGTCTGCTGTGGAGATTAGATTCAGTGGAGAAGCAGTTCCAGCTCTGAGTCGTTTGATTCACACGTGAGACTCTTATGAGCAACATTCTCTCTGCAGAGTGATCGCATTAAGTGTGACTTACTGCCGTCATTATGAGGCTGTCGTGGATTTGTCTTAGAAATATTTATTACGCTGAGCTCAGCAGATTAAAAACTGTATATTGCACTATTTGTTGGTTATAAACAAAAAGCTGTGACTGAGATTGAGACTGTTTTGTTACTGAAAATAACTGTTTATAACACGTATATACTAATTATGAAAACATATTGATAAAACTTTTTATTTATAATGCATTATGAACACATGAATACAACATTATAATGCATTAAAAAGGCTTTATATGTAATGGTTTATAATTATTGGATTGAAACACTGCCTTTTTTATAACAAATAATACTGCCTTAAGTTGATTTGAACATCTTTTCAAAATGTAACATTATTTTACCTGTAATAACATTGTAATTACAAGGCAGTGTAACCATTTTATTTAAAGCTCTTAACGTCCACCACTAATATTAATTCATAAATCTGATTTTAAGTTTAATTCTTAACAATAAACAATTATAACTTCTTCTATAAAACCATATAAATGTATTATAATGTCTTATAAACAAGTTCTTAATGCATTAACAAGATATAATATGTTTTTAAAAATGTTCTTCTATAAGTGTTTACACGATAACGTGTTTTTTCTTGGCTATTCTTTTTTCACCCTATAACCTCTCCATGAACTGCTGGTGTTTTAATTGCTTGATAAAACAGATACAACTTCATATGTAGCATCCTTGGGATTAAATCTGGGGAATTTGTGGTTAAAATAAGATTTTTTTAAAGATTTAATTGAGCCCGTGAGAAATAATCGTGTTATAGGAAAAGTTTACTGTCAAGAATCATGTCA
The DNA here is from genome assembly GCF_982586985.1 of Callionymus lyra. Taxonomy (NCBI): domain Eukaryota; kingdom Metazoa; phylum Chordata; class Actinopteri; order Syngnathiformes; family Callionymidae; genus Callionymus; species Callionymus lyra. The sequence continues at coordinate 8,974,690 of NC_141824.1, forward strand.
GCACATAATGTGAAGACACAGTAAACAAGGGTTTTGCTAAAAATACAACAAAGAGGCATGTTTTACACAATCACAGGTGAATAAATAAAGTTGTTTATGAACACAAAGCAAAGTTGAAATTTGTTTCAATCGTTTTGATCCATTTATTTTTTAATATAAACTATTAAAGTTATGTCTGGTGTAATTTGTGTTGTTGAACATTTTTTCATGTATTGTTCCAACAATAATTGTGTTCAGTTTAATGGATCCTACAGTTGTTGTGTTAACAAGGATTAATGCTTCAATAGCTCAGAGTCGTTCATAAATCATAAAAACAAAACAGTTTAATCCCAAAACAATCCTGCAGCTTTGCTGCTTTAATGAGAATCTGTTTCAAACGTTCTTAACCCTTGAGCTCAAGTGGATCACATGACTTTAGAACCACTCGCTGCATTTACACTTCACTGGCTGATGAAGAACAAGGTTTATAATTGTTCTCCATTGACTCCCTTCACACCTTCTCTCTCCACTCACATGAATGTTGTCGTCAGTAATAAAATAAACACAGTATTGAAGGTTCAGACATTTATGAAAGATTTTGAATGATTAGAAACACGTTTAACTTGTGAAGAATTAACATAAAATCAACAAATTATTACGAGTAAATAAAAGAATCATGTGTGAAACAAACATATCCATCAAAATGAAAGCATGATATTGAACATCTTGCATCATTTCTTACTCGAGCCTCACTAAACATGTGTGAGTCGTGGGACAGAGTGTGTTTCTCAACGACTGTGTTCACGCTGTTATCCTGCAGTTCAGACACATCCTCATCATTCTGCACATCTAGATCTTCACAGCAATGATCGATGTCTCCTGTCACAGTCACATGAAGAACCTCCAGTCCTTTATGAAATATTATTTAAAATAAGATAAAGACTGTAATCATCAATAACTGCTTCTTCACATGTAACTTACAGGAATGTTTTAACTCTGTGAGCAACAAACTAACAAGTATTAACTAAGTATTATATTCTGGTGAAGAGAAAGATGTTAAAATGAAAGTGATATTATTGAAATATTTACATTATTTTCCTTCTATTCAGGGACGAGTAAAAGCTAGTGATGTGTTGATGAAGCTTCATGAAGCAGTGTCATTATCTTCAGAGTCCACTGGATGGCGTCTCTGCACTATTTTCTCTGCACTAACCACTGTATTGAACAACTGTTCAAATGAAACATCACAACCTTTTTTTAAACTGATGGCGCCACCTACTGACAACTAGACAACATGACACTGTTTCATGAAGCTTCATCAACACATCACTAGTGAAAGACAGAACTGATAGAAATGGTTTTAGGTTTGATCATCAATGATCGTCTACAGTTACGAATAAACAATGTTAAACCTCTTAAGAAAATAAACCTAATAAAATAAACAAGAACTTCATCAATCCTGATAAGGAATCTAACTAAAGTATAATTTTAACTCATTAATATCCCACATTATCTAACTCACCTTCTCTAGTCTAGTCACCTTAACTCACCTTCTCTAGTCTATTCACCTTAACTCACCTTCTCTAGTCTAGTCACCTTAACTCACCTTCTCTAGTCTTTTCTCTTCATGAACTCATTCACTTCTTCTTCTTCTCCTTCACCTTGTTATCTCTAAATAATCTCTAACTTTGTCTCTTTGTTCTTCCCAGTCGTTCCTAAAACCATCAGGTCTTCACTCTAGTTTTAGTTCCACCACGTCTGCATTTTACTCTCGACTTCTTGACTCTTCGTGATCCAAACACTTGACCTCTTAACGACCTCTACGACCTTCAAAGTCAAACTAATGACACAATAAAGTTCACTTGACGTCTGGAAAGAAGCTTCACTGGTTCTGATGTCAGTGAATCTAAATCTACAAATCCTTGTCAAATCCAAGCGTGAACAACATGTTCTTCAAATGTTGTGTGTGTTGCTGGTTGTGCGGCGAGTGTCGTGTGTTTCAACCAGCGATCCGTCATGTGACCGGAGCTGACATGAATATGCAGTGAATCCCTCCAGGAACCTGAAGAGAAGTTTTCTTTTATGCATGAATGTTCACCATTTGTCAAGATATTTTTAACATGCAGTAGGAACAGATATTTTACAACTCATTTATAAGTTTTTGTTACAAGAACTCAAGAGAAAATACAAATATATGAGGAAATTTGCTTCTTTGTTATTATAGTTGCAGACAAATTTATTAACATTGACAATAGTCATGAGTTTTTTGATTCAATCACTCAGTGTTTATTCTTTAAATTAAAAACAACAGTTTTCACTAATCAACTGTGTTTTTTCTTCATCTTTTTATTTTTAAATATAAAGCAAAGCACAACAATCAAAACATACTATTTATACTCTATATGTTTGTTCTTACAAGCCAAATTATAAATAAAGCCAACAATATTGAAATAATTCAGACACTGAGTTCACTCAAGTGAATTTGGAAATAGAAATACTTTTTAACATATAATTTGTACATATATAACATGTTTTTCCAAATTAAATAAATAGCAACTAATTGATTGACTGACTAGAAATAAAAGGCAAACAAACAACATTATGTTTCAGATGTTCAGTGATTTACAATATTTCTGTCTCTCTCTGAAGTAATAGAAACTTTTAAATGTTGTATTTATTAACACATGTTGTTGCTTTTTGACTATTTAATAAATACAGTTCAAGGTCAGGAAACTGGTTCAGTCTAAAGAAAAATTGTGACAGATATTTCAGTTTGACCAGGTAAAGTGAGAAATACATGAAAAATGGTTAAATATTTGTTTAATGTTAGTGTGAAAATCTGGGAGTTGTTTTTTTTTGGGTTCAAAGCAGTTCAATTAACATGAGGATCAGAGATGATAAAAATACAAAAGGACATAAAAAATGAAGCAGATTAATGTCCGAGATCATGGAACTAAAACTCTAACATTCTTAAAATCAGATGAAATTATGACATGTTTGCTCTTCCTACTCATTCATTTGTCTGTTGGGAGTCGTTGTATTTTTATATGTTTGCTCGAAGTTAGATTTTCTTCCTCTCGTCACATATGGATCTAAAAATATTCAACTTCTAGTTGAAAACCTGAAAATAGCCTCAAAGCATGAATTAAAGTTCATGTGATGAAATGAAGGAACATGTTTCTATGATGTGAAATGAAGTATTTGTGACTCAACTGTCCTCTGATGTCACAGCAGCCCTGAAGGCCTGGAGTCTCCAGAGAGACAACAAAGTTCTCCTGCTCAGAGCTGGACTCGTGGAAGATGTTCCACTGCTGGGAAATCTCCACAGACGTCCAACTGTGGGAACATGTAGATGTTCCAGAGTCACAGAGTCCAGTGAGAAGAGAAGCTTTTCTGTGAATGACTTGATTTATTTATAAAAAACTGCTGAAATGTTAATAATTAGTTGTAGTTTATTCATTTGTGAAGTCATGCTGTTCTCCAGCGACGCTAATGTGACGTTTATGTTTTTGCTGCTTCTTTAATGTCGTCTCGTTTCAATGAATAAAACACGTCGTTCATCTTTAATTCTCTCTGTGAACATGTTTGATCTCACGCTGATCCTCGTGGAGATTGAAAACAAGATGATTCTGTCTTTAGTTCGAAGACGTTTTCAACTGATTTAATAATTGATTTATAATTAACTGTTTAGTTCAAGTCGTACATTTTAAGATTATTCAAGTCGTCCAAGAAAAATAGTTTATAATCTATAAAGTCATGATGGTTTAGAAATATGAAGAGATTTCTTTCATTTTCAGAATAAAATAATGCTTAAGTTCAGAATGACTTGAAGATATTTAAGTTTTTAAACTATTGGATCTGATGCAACATTAATAGACTCAGAGACTCATTCATTCCTCGTCCTATTAGACTGTATTGGGAGCAGGATTAATAAAGTTTATCTATCCCTCCATCCATCCATCCATCCATTTATCCATTTATCCATCCATCCATCCATCCATCCATCCATCCATCCATCCATCCATCCATCCATCCATCCATCCATCCATCCATCCATCCATCCATCCATCCATCCATCCATCCATCCATCCATCCATCCATCCATGCATCCATCCATCCATCCATCCATCCATCCATCCATGCATCCATCCAACCATCCATCCATCCATGCATCCATCCATCCATCCATCCATCCATCCATCCATCCATCCATCCATGCATCCATCCATCCATCCATCCATCCATCCATCCATCCATCCATCCATCCATCCATCCATCCATCCATCCATCCACTAAGGTTTATATGTGACTCTATAATATTGAATATATCTTAAAATACAGAGGCTTCAATAATCAATTGATTAATTAATGAACATTCATAGATGTGATCACATGATCAAATGCTTTGTGTCGCTCACATATAAATGTGTGTTGATTGTTTATCATGAGCTCACGGTAGATTCCATCATAAACTAAATAACATCTTGAAAGATTAGTTCAGTGTTATTTGTACTTGAATAAAACGCATGTTTGTTGGATCAACTGTTGACAGAATACTCAGACTAGGAAGACCCTGCAGGCAAATCTTAAAATAAAGATTTCCATCATCTCTGCTCTGAGCAGTTCAACTCTCAAACATACACTAAAGCTGCTGTCAATCATTTTTTCTTTATTCAGAGTCTGGAATAAATAAACAGAGACTCTAAATGTCAGGATCTCTTCGGATTTATTCCAACTTTGATTTATTCCACTTTATTCATTTAAACTGCATGTTGTTGGAGCCAAAAAGAAAAAAATATTATAGTAATTATGCTACTAGCCTTTTAATATATAACATATCATTGAGTATTTTTTCAGGAATTAAACACTTAATCTAAGTCAGATGACTAAAGCCTTTAATCCTTCTTTTCAGACTCATTTCCCAGATGTTTATGTATGTAAATCTAAATACTTGAAATAACAATATTGGCTTTAAAGGAAAATAAACCAGATTATTCTGCTTTAATTATATTAGAAAGAAGAAAAGAACAATAGTCAGATCAGTACTAATTTAATTTAAGTTAAGGTGGAAGTGTAATATTTTATCTAGACATTGATGTCATGATTTAAATTGAAACTTTATGATTCAATGAACCTCTTGAAATGTATCTTTGATGCTTCTTGACAGATTAATTACATCATTAATCTCAAAGTGTGATTCAGGATTTAAAGAAAGATTCAGAATGTGATACAAGAAAGTTTGGTGGCGTCGAAAATGATCTTTTAAAGAAAGCAACAAATTATTTCAGATCTTTAAAACGTACACAAGTGCATGTGATTTGAAAAAAACAGATGTTTTGAGACTTACAGATGTTTCTAAAGATACAGTTTGTGACTCGAGAAAAGATCAAACTGCTGTAGTAATATGTTGAAACATGGTCCACTGAGCCAGAGCATTTCTCAGGCATCAAACCAACATCCCTGAATCTCCTCACAGAGGCTCGTTGAGGACATTTCAACGAGTCGTGTTGAAACTTTGCAGCTCAGAGAATCCCTTCAGTAAGATCTGCAGATGATTGAAGTAGAAACAAGTCCAGGATTGAAGATCTGCTGCTGCAGTCTGGACAAGAGTCTCTTGACTTGATTCTAATAAACTTACTCAAGTATAAACAAGGTAAATGAAATCCATTTACATCTTTTAAAATGTTGTTTTCAATGAAATAAACTCAACAACATTTCTTTGGACACAAACAATCCAGTGGATAAATGTCACTGTTTTGTTGACAATAAATGCTCTGTTGAGTCAGATGCTGATGTTCTTGTTCACTGTGACATCAACGTTGACATTTAACTTGTAACTTTATATCATTTTACTTGAATCAAAGTTCAATTTAAAAATAGAAATAATCCAGTGTATTCAACTTAAATACTTCTACTTCTCAGTGTCTTCCTGACCTAAAAACACAAGTTATTTCTAGTTATTCTATCCCAGTGGTTCATATTAAACAAGCTCACCTGACACTTCACTGATACAACTTGATTTATGAATCTTTACATTAGTTCTGGCTCGACGCACAAAACTTTGACCTGAAGCTGAAGTGAAATGTTGCTCAATATGTCTGATGGTGCTCGAGTAATGTTCTGATTCATTGGTTATTACAAATTAAAAAACACATGAAAAAACAACAAAAACTTCACCAAACATTAGCCTAACTTTTAAAGCTACATTTATTTAAACATAATAGATCCATCGTAACAACAAACATCATTGACTTCAGACTAACATCTTCAGAAGTGATGCTTTTAAACTAAGTTATAGCAGAAAAGCAGGAAGAAAAAAGGCGAATCATTGGTTCTGAGCTTCTGTAAGTGTCTTATCTTTCTGCTCCACAGCAGGATTTACACGTTTGTCATATTCAACACTTGCTTCTCATCCACGGAAGAAGATGAAAATAATCTCAGCGTCGCTGATAACATCCTCTAAAGAGTCGACATTTAAGGCCTGATTCTTCAGACGGTCAAACATAGACGATGGAAACGATAGATTTTAAGCAAAACTGACTCAAAAACGTGTAGATTTGATATTTTGTCGTTCAAAGGTTGAATTTTTCACCAAATATATTCTTCTCTCTCGTTCATGTGACTGTGTTGACTGAACTGAACCCACAGTCAAGTAGAAAATAACACAATATATACTACATAGAAACTACTTTGTTTTAACCCTTGTGTTACCTCAGGGTCAAAGTGACTCAAATGCACGAAAACAAGGGTTAATTATTTTTTACTTTCCAGTAATACAGACAAAATAAAACAAATTCTTGTGGATTCTCCAACAAGATTGTTCAGTAATTCAACAATAATGTTAACAATATTATAGAAAACATTTTCAACTAAAAATCGCCTCAAAAACTAACAATATCCATCCATCGTTCTAGAGACAAAACAATCTTTAAATAAGATTCATTTTAAACTCAAGTCTTTCACTGTAACAAAGCAGGCTTCTTTACCCAATGAATAAATCCAATTAAAATGTTCTTATTTTGAGCCATATGTGAACAAAAAGTGAGCAGCTGTTCTTTTCCTGGCACTTCATGACTTCAATTACACAAACTTACAATATAATTATTCTTTATTCAACAACTTTCATTTACATTCCAAATATGATTTATATCATATTTATAATGTTATATATTGCAACAAATAACAATAAATCACTTGAATTTAATGTTGACCAAACCAGGCTGAGAAAAGAAAGAGTAAACAAAATATTCTCTCGTTTATTAAACTTGTTCAAGTAAGAATAAAATCGGATTAATTGTTGGAGAAGTTGAGCAAACATAACAAGATTTAAATGAGTTTTTTGTATTTTTCTATTATTACATTATTTTGGCAACATTATAAAAATCACAAGAACAGCTGTTTTTCCCCCACAGAGAGTGACACACCTTCAAATTATTTGTGGATCCAGATGGTAACAAAGAACAAGACAAATATCTAAATCGTTGGATAATCTTTTTATTTGTATTTTTCACTAATTTTCTGGGACTCCTGTGTTTGTCTTATGTTGTCTTAGCCTTTTAGAGTTTTTATATTTGTATGTATTTTTAACTGAGTATTACTTTTGATTGTTCAAGCGCTTTGTGACCCTGGTCTAGAAAGATCTTTACAAATCACTGTTACTTACTAACTTACTTACTCATTCTTGTTCTTCTAGATCTCAGTGCTGCATTTGACACTGTCGACCACCAAATCCTTCTACAGAGGCTAGAAAACCATTTAGGCATTCGTGGAACTGCTCTTAACTGGTTTAAATCTTACCTGTCGGATAGAACGCACTATGTACATGTCAACCACCTCTCATCGACACACACTAAGGTCAGCTATGGTGTCCCACAAGGTTCTGTTCTTGGTCCAATACTATTCACAATCTATATGCTCCCACTAGGGGACTTGATTAGAAGACACTCTATACATTTTCACTGTTATGCTGATGACACCCAACTTTACCTGTCCATGAAGCCAGATGAAAGAATTCAGCTAACACAATTACAGTCCTGTATCACAGATATCAAGTCATGGATGACCAAGAACTTCCTCCTACTGAACTCGGAAAAGACTGAGGTTTTACTAGTTGGTCCGCAACATCTCAGACAATTATTAACTAATGATCTAGCTTTACAAAATGGACTTGCTCCTGCTACTAGCACCACTGTAAAGAATCTTGGTGTATGCTTTGACGAGGACTTATCATTTAACTCACACATAAAACAAATCTCACGGACTGTTTATTTCCACCTTCGTAACATTTCAAAAATTAGGCATTTCCTTCCTTTAGATGCTGCTGAGAAGCTCATCCATGCTTTTGTTACCTCCAGGCTGGACTATTGTAACTCTCTTCTGTCAGGCTGTTCTAAAAAGTCTCTCAGAACTCTTCAGCTCGTTCAGAACTCTGCAGCTCGTGTCCTGACTAAGACTAAGAGGCGCGAACACATTTCCCCTGTACTGTCTTCCCTACATTGGCTTCCTGTAGAATTTAGAATACAATTTAAAATCCTTCTCCTAACCTATAAAGCCTTACATGGTCTAGCACCAACATACATTAAAGATTTAATCCAAACTTATCAACCCTCAAGGACCTTACGATCCCTAAACTCTGATCTACTAGTTATACCACAAATCTCTAAATGTAGATTCGGAGCCAGGGCCTTTAGTTTTCAAGCCCCTCTACTGTGGAACAAACTACCGGCTTCAGTCCGGAGGGCAGACACCCTCTCTATGTTTAAAAATAATCTTAAAACCTTACTTTTCGATAAAGCCTATAATTAACTTGACTGTTTATCTCTAGCTGTCATAACTAACAAAACTGTTTAGCTGCTATAGGCTGAGAATGCTGGAGGAGTTTTAGTTTTAGTTTTAGACACCGAGCTCTGTATATCCTTCTTTTCTCGCCGGGGCCGTTCTGGCTTGGCTGGTTCGGGTGTGGGGGTCCGGCGGGTGGGGCCTGTGGGTGCCTTGGGCCTGGTGGTGGTCACCGCTGGTGCCGCGATGGCCCCGTGCGCCGGCGGGGGGGTGGCCCGCTCCCGGGGGGTTTTTGATGGTGCGTGGGGGCGGGTGCTGGCGGGGGTGGCTGGGGTGGTGGATGGGGGGTTGCGCTGGGGGCGGTGCTGGGGCTGGGGGGTTGCTGGTCCCGCCGACGGGGTCGGCGGGTGAGCCGTCGGGGGTGGGGCTGGGGCTGGCCGGGTGTTCTGGATGACCTTCCGGCCCCGATGGCTTCGCCTGGTCTGTGGTGGGGGGCCTGTCTTGGGGTGGGTGTCTGCTGCGGCGGTGGCTGTGGTCCTCTACCCGCCCTGTGTGGCATGTGCCGTGGTCGGGGGGTTTGTCGCCCTTGGTCCTGGGGGTTCGTGGCCGGGCTGGTCGGTCTTTCGGGGGCTTCCCGGGTGGGGGGGGGCCGCATTGGGGGGACGGCGGAGGCATTGGGCGGACCCATGTTACCGTAGTGACCATGTACCGCCCATGCAAGTGCTGCTGCCCCCCTGGGTGGTGCATGGTGGGTGGGGGCGGTGGCTGGGGGTCAGTACGTGTGATGGGCGGGGCCTCTGCACCTTAGAGACCGTGGACTGCCCATCGAATACTGCTGGCCCCCCAAACTTCCCTCATGGGGAGGTGGGCTGCGGCTGTTGGGGACGGTCTACAGTTCAAAGACTGGGGGCCGTTCCCGGACGGCTGCGGCCCCACTGCCCCCGCCCTGCCCGAACACCGGGGCCCCCCTGTGACCCGGGGGACCTGGGCCGGTGCCTGGCCATTGCTCCCCCGGGCCCATGCGTGGCACTCAACCCGGCTACTGGCCGTGTCCGCAGGGTATTGGGGGGGTTCCGCCGCTGCTGCTGTGGTGGGTCCCCATCTCCTTGACTCGGTCCCCTGCTATGGACTTGTTGGCGGCCTGACGGGCTGGGGGTCCTCCGTCGCCCGGCCTGGCCCCGGGGCCCTATCCCCTGAATGGTTCTTCTGGCTGCCCCTCTGCCCCGGTGCCTGCGCCTGGTGCCTCCCCCTCTCTGCTTCCTCGGTCGTCCTCGCCTGTGCCCGTCCTCTCGCGCCCCCGGTGGTGGTCCGCCTTCTCGCTGGTGTTTGGGGTAGGCTCTGGTGGTTATCTTGCCTGCCGGGTCCTGGTCTCCCGCGGGTTCCTGCCGCGGCTTGGGCCCCTGTGTCTGGATCTGCTGTGCTAGGTATGTGCCCTCTGGCCTGGCTATTTCAACCCCCCCCCCCTCTCCCCTCTATATATCTTCACCCGTCACCGGAGTCTGTATACCTGTGTATTGTCTACATTTGTCCCAAACCCACACCTTTTTATTTCTCTCCCGGAGCCCCAGGGATCCACCTCCAGAGCTGCTGCTGATCCAGGGGTCCACCTCCAGAGCAGCTGCTGATCCAGGATCTTCACCACGTCATCAGATCCCGAGTTCTCTCCAGCACCCCCATGGACCCTCCTACACTCTCCTCTTTTCTCTCACTATATCCTCCTCCACTCCATCTGTCTACCCCCCCATCCTTCCTCCCAGCCGGTCAAAGTGGCAGGCCGTCAACAATGAGTCGGGTTCCGCTCGAGGTTTCTGCTTCTGAAAGGAAGTTTTTCCTCGCCATTGCTCACTGTACAGTGTTTTGTTTCTTGCTCTTTGTTGAATTGCTGGGATCTATTTTTCCTTAATCAACTGTAGTCTTATTTCAACTGTATAGTGTCTTGAAATAACTTTGTTATGATATGACACTTTAAATAAAATTGAATTGAATTGAATCTTATTAATAACCAAAACAAGTGTTTTTTTTCAAATTGTCAAATATCATTTGAACTAACAATTCATTTTTGTATTTATTAATATTATTAATTATTTGTCTCTAAATATGACAAAAGGGTTTTTGTTTAAGGACGTTTTTCCTCTGCTTTTTCATTATAGTGAGTATTTAAAGCTCCTGAAAAAGACATAAGTGAACAAATATTTGCTTCTATATCAGATTTAAAAATATAATAATATAATAAAAGTATATTTTGCTTGAGTTTATTACGGATTATATACTTTAATTCATGTTTGCTTGACTGTCCCTAAAACACTATCAAATGTGAAGAAGAAGAATCACTGATCACTGATCAATAAATAAACAGCTGCTCATGTCGTAACAACATGTATGAACAGCTGATGGACACGTCTCTGGATCCTCAGGTGCTTTGAATTCAAGTTGCTGCTGCTTCTACAGAACATACGCTGATGAATCAACAACATGTAGAAGTGATGTTAGAACAGTGTGGGAGGAACAGGTTGTGTTGTTGATGAAAAGCTGCTCAGTGTTGTTGGGATGAGTGTGTCATCAACCACCTACACACACACACACTCTACTCCACGTCAACCTCTCAGTGTTTGTGTGGAAAGAAGACGACGTTACACAGTCACATCCATATGGTTTCAATCCATGTTCACCTGAGAGATTGTTCCGCAGTCACTTCAGGACAGGATTTGAAATGCTGCTCTTGAGAGAACTCTGAAGACACTTGAGCTCATGAAGGTTGAAGAAGTGACACGAGCATCATCACTGACAAGAGGAAGATCAGGAACTTAAACATTTACACTCAAGGATCATGAAAACTAACTTGTTTGGAGCAGCAAAGAAACGAGGGATGAAAACTAAACCATCATATTCCATATCAAACACCTGCTTCTTCCTCTCGCGTCTCAACTATACGTTCATTCCAACACTGGCTTCAATTTGCATTTTAATCACGACTTGATTTCCCTTCAGTGATGGTTTGGAGAAGTCGTAGCAGTTTCACGTCTAGAACTGTGTCATCGAGTGTCTCTGGACTGTTGTGTTCATGGTTCTCCAGTAGATGTCACCAGTGGTCGCACATCAAAACTCCTCCAGATGTTCAAAATAATGAGAAGAAATCACAAACCAGTATAAATACAAATCATTTATTTGAAGAATTTAGGAAAATCCTCATAAATCATTTAGTTATTCTGAGTTATGTTAATCATTGAACATTTGTTTTTTAAAATGCTTCTTATAATCATTTACTAAGAGTTTCTTTAAATTGACTTAAATTAGCTTAAAAAAAAAGAAAAGTAAAAAAGTCTTTGTAAAAAATCCGTACGTCCATCCATCCATCCATCCGTCCATCCATCCATCCATCCATCCATCCATCCATCCATCCATCCATCTGTCCGTCCGTCCATCCATCCATCCATCCATCCATCCATCCATCCATCCATCCATCCGTCCATCTGTCCATCAGTCCATCAGTCAATCCATCCATCCATCCATCCATCCGTCCATCCGTCCATCCGTCCATCCGTCCATCCGTCCATCCGTCCATCAATCCATCCATCCATCCATCCATCCATCCATCCATCCATCCATCCATCCATCCATCCATCCATCCATCCATCCATCCATCCATCCATCCATCCATCCATCCATCCATCCATCCATCCATCCATCCATCCATCCATCCGTCCTTGTGTAAAAAAGTAAAATAATCCAGACAATAACTATTCCAACATGACTTTAGAATCCTCAGTTTAACTAAAGAGTGAAGACTTTGTGTAACTTCATCGTTTTAAAATAAATACAATTATATTTATATTTTTATCTTCATCTTATGTCCTGATTTCATTTGATTCTTTCTCTAGAAACATAATCACAGTCACACCTAAAGTTACATTTACTCTCAACAACACATGAATCAAACTGAACATATAGAAGTAAATGAACCTGATTGGTGTATTGATGGATATTGATTGATTGAAGGAAGTGCTGACTTCAGCTCATCGTATCCAATAGACGTTCATTATAGAAACGACATTGATGGAACCTTGACTTTACTTTGCAGGTGATTTAAACCCAAGTGTGATCCATCATTCTTAGTAAACAACTCACTATTCGTCTCCTGCCTTTTCTTTCTTCAGCTTCATTCTCTGTTGCGTCTTCTACTCGTTTTCTTCAACACACCTCATCCCCTATTTTTCAAACCCACCTCCAGCTCTTATCACATCCAGACCATATTCTTAAGTGATTATTCCTGAAGACCATTTTCTCTGACAAACGCCGAGCTTTGGTCGAAGGAACGAGCGCTCGCTGCAAATGAGTTTCTGTTGATATTCATTGTGTTTCCATGACGATCCACGATTGAACTTCTTTCCATATTCAAGGTCTTTGTTTCAAAACAGATCGAGACAAAAACCTGATTAATCTACTTTTAAATGGTTCAATAAATAGATCTATAGGTTCAATAGAAACCAACGTTCTTGCACCACAGACTGGTTTAATGTCGGCTCTAATGTCTGACCTTCACATAGAAACAGTAAACATAGAGTAACATCAGACGTTAAGGGCATGAAAAATATACATCACTACACTTTATACATCACATCACTATTATCAGTGAGCAGAGAAGCAGATGCAGTGAACGAATGCTCCTCCCATGATGCAACACTAACAGACTCAGGGACTCATTCATTCCTAGTTTTTATTTTTTACATGTTTACTTTTGTTGTTGCTTCATTTTTTATACAGCTTGAATGTATTTAGTTTAAGAAAATTACTTTTATTATTTTTTAAATAAGGGCCAGGTTTGACATCAACACTAAATATAATACTCAAAATATAATGAAACATACAAATAATTCCTGTTTATTTTGACAATGATTCTCATTTCAAATGTAGCAGCAGGTCTTTGAGAAGATTCATCTCAACATGTGTTGGATTTTCTATATTCAAGAAAATAACGTGAAAAAATATCATAAATTTGTCAAGATAACTATAAAATCACCTTTTCTCAAAGTGTATCTTTATACTTTATTTTAATATGAATTGAACAATTAAATCTGACAATGAAACTCTAGTTTAAAAACACATGTTCTACGTTTATTATAAAACTAGGTAAAGCTGGAGTAAACCCACTTCCTGAGCATGATTTTAAAGTAGAATTTGATACTAACTGCATACATTGATTTAAACAGTCACTCCTGAACGCTGAGATGCAAAGGTTTCACTCTTGAGTTCCACAGATCTATGGTGAAGGTTTGTCTCGATTCACTGCTCGGTTTGAAATCATCGATTTCCCTGGAAAATCCAATTCTTCACAGTTTCCAAATATAAATGTCCAGATGTTCTGCCCAGATGTTGTTGCCTTTTATCAGCTTCAACCTCCTGCAGCTGGAATCACAGTCACAACACATTGACTATCAATGATCAGGTATTGTTGAGTTTTTCTCAGTCAGTCAAATAAAAACTATGGTTAGAATGAAATGTAGAGAAGAAGCAACATCTTAACGGTGACTTGAAGTAAACAGAACATCTTTAACCTTGTGACACAAATCAATGTTTTAAAGTTAATTCATTCATTTTACTATTTAATATCAGTATTTAATTCTGTGGTGTCAGCATTATTTTTAATTGTTATATTTCTTTAGACGTGTGAACTCTTGTCAATGATGTGTTTGATCCTCAAAGAAGGAGAAGTCGAGGCTCATGTCGACGTCTTGTCGACTCGAGGCGACAAAGAAATGATCACAAAGCAAAGCAGCTAATATTCAAAGAACGTCTCAAGATCCAGAGATTTACATTCAGAGCAAGAGATCAGAAGTGTCTCCTCAGAAAGAACCTGCTGTCACTGAACATCAACCACTGCAGGCTTTTTGGACCAACACGGTTTAAAAAGACAAAAATGTAATTAAAAAAGGAGGTAAAGACCATGTAATTACCAAAAGAATGTTTTTAAAAAATAATAGTTTATTCACTCAACATGTAAAATGACCAACAAAGAGTAAACAGGAAGAAACGATAAAGACTTTGTAAAGATCACGTCGATACAATAATCCTGCAGGAGATCCTGTTGGAAAGAAAGACTTTGATAAATGAACCAATTCTAGATTCTTTCACAGAGAGGTTTAAACAAGTGATTAAGAGTTGAATCACCTGCAGCAGTTCTGCACTGATTTACCAACATATGGATCGTTTCGTTTTATTAGATTAAATCTGCTTCATATTCAACACTAACACATTCTAAAGCTTAAGGTTTAAAGATAAGTCTGAAGGTTAAATGATTTACTGCTAAATTTACCTCAAATAAAAGCCAAAGTTAAACTTTCTTTCTTGATCAAAATGTAGATTTCAGTCAGTGATTACATGAAAGACAAACATGTTTTGACTCTGCTATGAAACAATGTCATGTAAGTATGTCATGTTCACACCATTGGTTAGTTTAAGAAACATGTTTATGCAGGACTTGACATGGTTTGGAAACTTTCATCCACTGATAAAGAATATTTAAATCCAGGAAGTCCATAAATACTAACTCACCTGAAAATCAAACATACACTACAAACTTCTACCAAAGACTAACATGAGACGTGACTTTATGAAAACAGAGAATACAATCAAAACTACGATTGTAAAAACTAACATTAAAATATAGTTTTGTGGGTAAAAAGTAACTTTAAAGGATATTATTGTTGATGAGGTGAAGTCGTTATAGAAGTGACTGATGATTCCTTTAAAACCTTCCTTTGTCATGTCCTGTCATTTATGTTCTGGTTTTATTGTGAAGTCCTGATCCGTGTGTTTCAGTCTCGTCAACTTCCTCTTGTGCTCCTGATTGATTTGTGTCACCTGTGTCCGTCTCACCTGCTGCTGTGATCCTGGATTGTTGTCTTTAAAACTTTTGTCTGTCATGACGTCTCAGAATCTCTGGTGTATCATTGAACTATTGTAGTTCTTGTCAAGTATTCAGTTCAGTTGCTCAATGTTTTGTGTATTTTCATTAGTGAATTGTTTTTTTTTTCCACTGTTTCCTGTTTTATTTTGAGTTTCCAGCTCCAAGTCCTGAAGGTCCAGATGGATCCAGAGCCAAAGAAAATACCGTCATATGTCCTGTTATTTAAACTATATGTCCTCAAATTTAAATGAAATTATAAAAATGTTGATTATAAATGTCTTTCCAAGTTCATATTTGAGAGAATAAGTTTGATTTTTAGATCAAATCTTGAATCAAAGAAAACGAAAGCTTTCTTTATTTTCAGCATCAAATGACAGTGAAGACGACATTTGTTTTTCAGGGAAACACTGGAGAACATTTTTAAATATTTAATTGTCGACTATGTTAAGTTTTAAGTAACATTCCATTACAAAAGCCACATATTAAAAGATCAGTTTTTAATCAACACTTTGGTGAAGTTGCTTCTCTCAACTTTCTTCTTCTTGGTGTGTGTTTGTGGATCCGTCGACGACATGGTTTTTGTCGTTCATACATTATTCATTACAATCTGCTGAGAGCCTCCAGAATATCAAATAAAATAGAAATTAAAGTAGAATGTTGGGCTGAAGCTGAGCTATGGAGCCTCCTACACGTTCATCTGTGTTCACGTGAATTTATAAATGTGTCGTGTATTTAACCTCCAGTGGAAAAGTCAATAAAATGAGTATTTTTGTCGTTAAATCCTTATTTAACAGAATAATATTCAAGATAAAACTCAAGTTCATTGACTCGACTGCTTGAGTTGATGATAAATCTGGTGTAAAAATGAACTGAACAAGCGAGTCATGTTTGAAACACACGAGTGTCTCGTCTCAGGAAGTCATTGAGTTTCTACTGTCGACGTGAAAAACAAAATGAAAGAAAAAAAGGTTTTGACACTAATGAGTAAAAAGGAGCAGCTTTGAAAGTGTGAACACAAAAGTGTGTCACGAGTGGAGAAAACACACAAGCAGAGACACACAAAGATGTTTCCACACGAGACACACTCGAGGTCACACTGTCCTCGTCCACACGCACACACACCTGAGGCGACACTGAAAAGACAGCATTGACCTTGATTTAAAAACATGTTTTATCATCGTTTATCTTTTCATTCGCACTGACTCACCAGACGTGACTCTTGACGACAAACAAAATAACGTTGAAATAAAATGTTCTGATCAAGACGCTTCATGAAGCTTCATCGATCCACCAGAGCTGCTGACAACAAATGATTCAGTGAATAAACAGCTGAGAATGATGTGCACGTCAAACTCCCTGAAAACAAGTCATTGGCTGCACGTGCACGTGACGCTGAGGTCGTGCACGTGACGCTGAGGTCGTGGAGAAGCTCAAGTGAACGCCGGTCGACAGGCTTGATTGACAGCTGGTTTGACGAGCAAATGAAAGTGAGACGTGGGGATGACAGTTGAGACGACAACATGCTCCAGAGACTGTAGAGACCATCAATCCACTGAGTTACACTTCAGCTCTGAACCATCTAATGATTCTGCTGCAGCACAACTGTCAGTCATGAGGGAACGTCGCTCTGACTTTCATCCACTTGTATGGATGATAACTGGCAGGAAATATTGAATTAAATACACAAATCAATGGTAAACGTGTGTAGAATTTTTATCTACTTAAATAATTCAACTTCTTTTCTGCTGCAACGGATGATTTTCTTCAGTTTACATCATCATCTGATATTTTGAATTCATGAATTAAATTAATTCTTATCATCATTGATAGAATACAACAGAAAGAAAAACAGTAAAATAAAATAGACTGAGATATTAAAACATATAAACTACAACCTCAAATTAACAATAATGACATTTTTATTCTCCACTGTTAGAAGCAGTGTGTGTTATATTTGAAGGTGTTTATTTGCAGGTCAGATCCATCAGTGATCATGAGAAGCTTTTCTAGAAGCTGATTGGACGAGACAAGGACTAACATAGATCGAAATATTCTCTCTTGTAGCTGAAAATAACTTGAATTATTATTATTACAATAGAAAAAAAATGAATAAAACAAATATAAAGGTAGCTGTCAATCAATCCATCTATATTTACTGTTTATAGTCTCTGTGTTTGTGAAGGTCTGTGTATTTATGCTTTATTACAGACTCACAAACCGCTCGACAAAATTGCTTGAAAATGAAAATTTAACGGGAGTTTGAACCCGATAATCGGGTTTGAAAGGAGGTAAAATAAAACTTTGTGAAAGATGGTAAAAGAGATAAACCCCTCTGAAAATTCTACTATTTAATATTTCAATTCAATTCATACAATATTTAACACATAATAAATACAAATGATTGTAGTTATTGCAGCTCATTTCAGCTATTTTTAAGCTCATTTTTTTGTAGCAGCTTTGAAAGGAGTTAAGATTAAATAAAATGTTTGATAAACAGATAAATATAACGTACACACAAAGTTTACATCTATCATGAAATATTTAAATATTACAATATGCAAGTCCACTAAGAAACATTTATAAATACATGTGATCACTTAATTAAAATGAAAAACAACAAACTTCCTCGTGGAACACGTGCGACCAGTGAACAAAAGTCCATTCGAAATATGGATCGTTTTACAAAGAACATCATATAACTTCGTCAAAATAAACACAAATCCCAAATAAAAAAAACACATTTAATGATTATCTAGTGATTCCAACGATTCAGGGATAATTTCTTTGATTTGACCTTGAAAAGGGAGTTGATAATAAAAACTCAAATACTGCTTTCATGTTCATCGTGTCTCACTCAGGAAACACAGGTTAGTTCAGGAAATAATGTATAAACGTTTATCTTCAAAGTAGAAAAACTATTATTTTTAAATAACATCAATATTAATTTGGGTTTTTAAAACAAGTTTATTCAACAATATTCTTCTGTTTATTATCTTGATGGTTGTGCAGGTGATGGAGTCAGAGATGTGTATAAAGATATTGCAACTATTTAAAATAATTTACATTAATATTAAGAAATAATCTGCCTCTTGTTTTCCAGTCTAAAGTCTCACATCAACACTCGTGTGGATCTTCATCCATCAGCTCAGTTCAGTTGATGAATTTCTCTCGACACTGTTCTCGTGCAAAACACTGTGAGAAGAAAGAAAAATCTCTGAGACAAACGTTCACTGAACGATAACAACAGGTTCATCAACGTCACACACGTCGACTCAACAATATGTCAAGAGTGTCGCCAACAACAGCTCAACACACTCACAGGGATGAACACGACAGGATTTCTCTGTGGTTTAATGAGACGATGATCCTTCAATGGATCCTGGAGATGAAGTTCCAAACATGACCACAGGAGGCAGTGTCTTATTATTCACGTCTCAAACTCCATCATGACTGGACGTCACCAGAGAAGAAAAGCTTCAGTGACAGGACTATTATCTGGACGCACACAGAGTTCAAGTGTTTAACGCTGGACTGTCCATCAACACTAACTATGAACAAAGACATGACGAGGACACGCTCGTACACGTTTGGATGAAACAGCAGTGAAGAGATGGAGGTCGTCTTTAAAACACTGTCTTCACTGATACAAACCAAAACATCCTTTTTAATCACAACGAAAAACATCAAATGATTGGGGATATTTTGTATTTCTGTATAAAATAAACCTTAAACAGGGATCTTTTTTATCATTTCATTTTTGTTTTCTCTGAAGACAACCTTCTGTAACTGAACCATCATCACACGTCCTGTTATTACCTCTGCCAAGGAGGTTAATGTTCCTCATTTTCATCTGACAACGTTGACAAAATGGTTTGAATTTATTGCAAATGTTTAGAAGATGCTGGTTGGACGAAGAAAACATGCTTTTCAAACACACCATGTCAAGTAAAAAAAAAAAAAAAAAAATCCAAAAAGTTTCATTCAACCATTGTAAATAAACATGTTTTCACATATATACAATCAAAGTATTTTTATGATTGTTTATATTCTTAGAAGTTTCCGATTTTGAAAATCTACCAACAAAACACGGTCAAGAATTTTTTTTTTTAAAGGTGTTGAAAAATGATGTTTTGTTCAACTGTTGTGACAGTCTTGAAAACTTGATGTAACCTCATGCAATTGTGTACTTTTTACTGTGCAAGCAAGAAGAAGTTACACACGTATAAATGTGTTCACACAGAGTAACACAATCCACTTGTGATTGTTGTGCTTCAGTGTTAGATCACGATTACATTGTGTTGAACCTCCACGACATGGAAACAAAGTCACTCGAGGTGAGAGAAAATATTGACTTGTGTAACTGATGATCTTGTTTGAAGCAGCTGATGATTGTGATGCGTTTTCAAACCAGAAATAATATTTGTGTTTAAATAAACAAAACATGTATTTTAGTGTTGAACACACAAACTCACACGTAGAGTGTTTGTGATTTGAAACATGATAATGCTTCAATAAATTCATGAAAAATGAAAAAGTCTCTGTGGATGATAATGAAGTGTGACAGACGCTGCTGCGTCTCATATGCTCTGAATAAAATATCAAGTCGAGTCACATTTGTCCTACACTGCTCTCTGACACATGGAAAGAGGAAGAAAATCAAATATTGATGTGAAAAAATGGTTTTATATTCCACTGACTCACAGCAACACGTTAAAAAACTACAAGTTTATGTTCTGACAATGATGGTTCGATGAAGCTTCATGAAGCAGTTCATTTATTTTCCACTAGATGTCACTCTCTGTAAACTATTGTTTGTTTCTATTTTAGAAACTTTAAACTGAGAGCGCCACCTGCTGACACTAACACTAGTGACACTGTTTCATGAAGCTTCACCTGTCACTAGTTTCCAAAGAAAACATATAAAATCTGATATTTCTCAATATCTTTCTTTAATTTATGAGTTAATTCTATGCTTTATTGTTGCACTTGTGTGGTTAATGGCAATAAAGGGATTTTCTCGACTGAAACCTTCTTATTTCTCTGGTCTTAGCAACTCTGTGACTGAACTTGAATTCACATCAGTTCCTGATCCACTTCAGGTCATCCTGAGGATCTGGATTACGTTCTTAGATCCACCTTCACTTCCTTCTCTCCTCCTCACGACCTTGAACTCTTCAGCTGGACCAAGAGTTGCATCACTTTTATCTTCACTGACAAGTCTTAGGAGTGAAGAAGGTTCTGACTAATGATACAAATATATATTCTTATAAAAAACTAAATTATAACTTTGTTTGATTTGTTCTGACCAAACAATGTCAAGGTTGTCACACACAGTATTACATTTAAACACACGACTAAATACTTTTTTAAGAGTGTATTTCCATTAGTCATTTCATGCTCAAGTATCATCATTTGTTGAATAATACAAACATTAAAATGATTCTATAGTCAAGTATTAAATCATCTTGGAGTGTTAAAGGCTGATAAAAATACAATTTCAAGGATCAGCATATCTTTCTGCAGCTGTGACTTATTCTAGTCCGACTTTCTTCAAATCATTTTGTTCGCGACACATTTTCAATCGAAGGTTGAGGTGATTCACCCTGAGAAGAACCACTGCTGTCAATCAAACTATACGAGGTCACAAAAGTGTTTGTGACTTTAGTCGATTTAATTAAAACACGACTATAATAATGACTAATAAGTTCAATTGAATCATCATACTTTTTATTTTCATATCAATAATGATTAAATTACTGATGCATTTGATATAAATGTTGACTTTTCTTGGATGTTTTGTCACTTCATGTTGTTAATGCATATATTTAGAAGTGTCGACAGGATCACACCTGAAGTAAACCAGGAAGTGAGGAACTGTCTCTTCTGAAGTATTGAGTCACTTCCTGAACACACAAGTCAACCTTCCTTTAATGGAGCGATACGTTAAAAACTACAGTTGATTTGTGTTCAATTGTTTTTAATCCATGACTAGTTTGAGGAAAAAACTTGGTCCAGACATTATGAAACGGTGACTTTCAACTGGATGGAGAATATTTGATCTAAATAAAGTGTGTTAAAGAAACAATACGTAAGTTTAGAAACATCAGTTCTGGCTCCCTCTAGTGTCAAAACAGTACAACTATTAATTCATAGCTGCTCAGTGCATTTGAAAAAAAAAAACACTTGTAGGATCTTGTTTTATCTTTCAGGTAAGATTTTTAAAAAGTCTGTTATTAAGGTGTAAAAAACATGTGGACACTCAGAGACTGTTATCATTAAAACAATCCGTACAAGTTCTACTCTGAGAGTCACGAATGTTAAAACATGTCATTAATATCCATGTGTTAAATATTGTTGCTTTAAAAAGTCTTCACGACTATTATGAATCCCTCACAGTCAATCGTCAGGAGGAAAGATATGTTTTCAAATCATTCTAAGAATTTCTCCTATGAACCCCCTGTGCCTCATTACCCATAATCCCCTCCTCGTCCAGCAGGACTTGTCTTCGTCTTCATTAAGACGAACATATTGTTGGTGACGATGATGTGTTTTTGTTCTGCGTTCATTGTTACAATCTTTGGGAAACAACAGGAGCTTGAAATAACCAGAAAAATACTATTTTGCAAGTTAAACAACATTCTTAAAATCCTCTCAAAATTCTTGAATTAATCCGACAACATTAAATCTATGAATGACTTTTAGGAAGAATAAATGTTCAGGACGTCTTTGACCAGAGCTACGAGGACATTATGTTTCCATGAATGGACATTTATCTCCTGGAAATTGCAGTTGTCAGATTGTGGCGTCAGAATGACGAGTGGAAATGATATTTCTGCAGAATAATTGTCTACAAATGAACATTTACAGCATGTTAATCACAGTTTTGAATATTGTTCTTTTAGCATAAATCTAAGAATATCCATCTGAGGTTGTTGTTTTATTTATTATTATTACAACTATTTTATTTTAGACTTTAATATTGATGATGTTTTTTAAAGTGCCTTACATTTCTTCGTTTTTAATACATTATTCTTTAGTAGTGAATCAAAACTTTCTGCTACTGAAAAATTAAAATCAAACTTAATTTTATTCACGACAAACTGAGAATGTTGACGAACATTTTAAACCACATTAATATATTAATATATAAACGGCGCCTCAATAGAGTATGAGTGAAGACATGTAGTTTTCTCTAAGAAGATACTGCTTCATGAAGCTTCATCAAGTATCACTACTGTGTTCTAGGTATTGTTCAATGATTTCATCTCCAGTACTGCAGTGAAACACTCTTGTGGACTTTAAATTCTTAAACACATTTGTTTTTGTTGTTACATATATTATTATATCATATTTTCTTCTTGACTATTCTCAAGTGTCAATCAACAGATCTTCAGAACTTTTTCTTGTCATGAAAACATGAACTGCTCACTGACGGTGACTCTCATCTTAGTCTGGTCCAAACATCTCTTTTCCTGCATCTTTATGCTTCGATTCATCAACTTGATCCTTTGTTTCAAAAGATGAACTTTCTCTTCCAAAAACTTCTACAACTAAGAGGTTCTCTGGTCCAACGACCTTCACACTCTTTATTCTCTTTGTTAGTTCCTTCAGTTCTCAGAGCAGAAGTACTTGAACCACCACAACTTTTAAATGTACGATACATGACCTGAGTGACCTTCATGAACCATCAACTTAAACCATGACAGAAGATATACATAGAAATAAACACAAATGTGACACATGTAGGACGACACAGATTAAATGTAAATATAGAGGAAAAGTGTGTTTTTCTACAGAATATGTTATTTTGGTCAATGTAAGTAAGATTTATCAACAATATTTTCTCTCAGGAGATATTTGCTGAGTTAATGAAACATTTGTCTGCAACTGAATGAGTTTCAAAACTGTTAAAAGAGGAAGAGACTGAGACCTGAAGGGAATTTGGATCTGCATAAAAACTATGAATAAATCATCTCTAAGAAAGAAACACCTTCTCACTTCCAGCTGCACATGGTAAAAGTCACAGAGTCAGTGTTGAGAAACACATTGTATGTATATACATATAATACAATGTTGGTTATTTTATTGTAAAATAACCTTTTTTTATTGATTCTAACAAACACATGTATTCACTCATATCCACATCTAGAGCTTTTTTAGGTCAAACAGAGCAAGGATTCTGATTTATGGGTCAAAATAAATCATATTATTGATGTAATATCCATTATTATTTAAAGCCATTTCTATTTTCAGAGTGATATACTGTATGATGTAAAAAAAAACCCTCCATCCATCCATCCATCCATCCATCCATCCATCCATCCATCCATCCATCCATGTCTAACTATAATCCAGGGTTGGATTGTAGGAAAGTATTTTGAGGAAAATGGGCTCAGATTATTTTCTCTGCAGAAAGATCTTGAAGTTCTTCTGGGAGGAAACTGAGGTGTTCCCAGAGGAGACCAGGAGACATATTCTCTCCTCGTCCTGGTCATAGAAGCAGATAAATGCTCGTCTCAAGGGATGAACCCAAACTCGTTTGATGTTCAGCTGAAGAATCCACTGAAGGAATGTTTTACTCTTTCATAGATTGTACTTTTGACACTAACACGGCACAGAAATGTCTCTTTGAATCAGGCAGTGTCGTCCGAATCTTTGACATCAGAGACAGACGCACAAAAGAACGACTTGTTTGTCGTCGAATCAACTTAATGATGGATGTTTAACATGTCGACAAAAGAGACGTTAACTTGTTACATTTAGGTTCATGAAATGAAAATGTTGCTTTTACTCTTGTCGTCATGAATCACACGAGGATTAAATGTCGTAAGAACAAGTGAGTCCATGTGTTTATGAGTCTTAAAGAACGTCTCATAGTTACTTCTTTAACCTCTAAAGACACAGTGACCTCTATTGACCTCTGACCTCATAGTCCACACGTGTGTCACACAACGCAATGAAATTCTTTCAACAACCTGATTAAAGGTCACCATGAGTCAAGTGTCGACTGAACACACTCAACAGAACCAACATATGGTGGAAACAGAAGGAGGGAAAAAAACAACAAACACGCATCAATTTAGGAAAATAAGATTCAATGTTTTATTTTTGTCTTAGTAACAAGTGAGAACCTGAGTTTAAATACAGACAGAACATTTTGTATTTAACTTTGCAAAACTGAGATGATACTTTTTTAAGTAAAAATGTGTTTTAGTAAGAAAATACCATTAATTTTAACTTATTTACAACTTTTTTTTTTTTAAGATAATCATGTCATTCAGTTTACATGATCTTGATAAGAATCTATAATTTATAAATAACATGACAGAACATTTGAA
The DNA here is from genome assembly GCF_982586985.1 of Callionymus lyra. Lineage (NCBI taxonomy): Eukaryota > Metazoa > Chordata > Actinopteri > Syngnathiformes > Callionymidae > Callionymus > Callionymus lyra. The sequence continues at coordinate 8,999,689 of NC_141824.1, forward strand.
ATGATAGTTATGCATAACTAGAAGAGTCGACCACATCCATTTCAAATATTGATCTTATGTCAAAAATCCGTTAGAACTGGGTTTAAATAACTAATATTGAGTTAGCAGCAGGAACGATTGAAGTAAATGTCAATAACCTGGAGAAATGTGTTTGTAAAGACGACACTAAGGTAAAGTAGTACTTTAATGGTTAAGGTGTAAATGTCACCAAACAAGTGTTTGTTTCCCTTAAAACTGCTGCTGAATCATGATCTTCATTGACAGGTTCAGCCAAACATCTTACTTTAAGATGTAAAATCTTCAACAATCAAGTTTTGGGTGAAACTACATAAAAACCCAACACAGGTCAGTTTATTTCCAAAATAACTTTATAGCAGTAAATAAACTCATGTTATTATTGTTGTAGAGCTGGTCTGAGTGCAAGAGTTGTAGGAGGCAGACTCACAAGTTTGTTGTTTCAAACCTTAACTTAACTTGAACAAACTAAACTTCACCAAAAAGCCAAACTAATAATAATGTGCTCAGCTCATGACTTCTCTTCTCCACCACATGATCTACTGACCTTTGAATGATGCTGGGAGACCAGGACCTGAATCCACCTGGACTGAACCAACCTGAGTCCAACTACTTCCTTTAAAATATTAAAATACATTCTGTTTATATCATGTTAAACCAACAGGTTTAGATTAAAACATGTTCATTGCAAACAACTGCAGTTAGAAATACAAGACATGATGTCAAACTATAGACATTTAAAACTGTCACTCAATAAACATCTCCCCCCAGAGATGGTTTCATCCAATCACTGATGATGTCATACAGGTGTTAAAAGCAGGAACTAAACTGACCTTTAACCTTTTGCCTCTGGACCACATGGTGAGTAAATCACATCCTTCATGTTCGTGACTAAATAATGAAGGATTGAAGAGACGAGTCGTGTTGTTTCACCTTCTTTGTCACACAATCTTAGTTGTTGACTTGAAAAACTTTATTTAACCACCACAAGCAAAATGTATCTTCTTTCTTTTCATGAGAAATAAATGTTCAAGAGAGTAATTACAAAAATATATATGTATGAGATGAGATTTATATGTATAAAAAAGAAAATGAATCTTTCTCTTTAAAATATGAGTTAATGAGTCATGTTACCTATTTTTAATGGACCTTCTATAGTTTCTCTCACTGGTTTGATTCAAATATAAAGCAGCAGTTTATTGAAGTAACTGTTGTAAATGTTCAGAGAAATAATGATGATCATGATCCAGTTTGAATAGAATATAAATACACATGAGATCTGGACGGATTCCCTGGTTTTAAAGCAGGATATTGAACATGAGTTTAAACCAAAGTCCAGAATAAGAAACAAAGATTTTCTTCCTGGTCCTGAACGTTAGTCATTTTTCTCAAACAAAGCTTTATGTGAAGAGAATAATAAAATAAAAGATCAGTCACTCAGGAAGAAACCAGTAGAAAATACCACCTCCTTCTTTTCCCTTAATGACTGAGAGAAATATCCAGTGAAGGACGTGAAGGTGAAGCGAGAGAAGGTGGAGAAGGAAGAAAAACTAAACCACTAATGATCAAGGATTCATGAGCACAGTTTGAAATGGTGTTAGAATAACAGAGACTGAGGTGAGAACGAAACAAAAAAACAGCCACGAGCTTCAGCAGCAACAGAATGAGTTTTTACTTTCAAACTTCAAAAGCAAAATATTCTCCCTTAAGAATGCGGACCCGAGTGTGTGACACAGTTCTTGGATGTTTGGGGTTTGCAGTGATCCTACGCTTTTACACTATATTTTTAATTGCACAAATATTGTCCAATTTTAATGCTTTTGCAGTGAAAGTCCAAACCTTAAGATCTCAGAGTAAGATTCCTCACAGCTCCACACCTTCACCTGTGAGATAATGATTTGTTCTCATAATGTTGCGAGTCTAGTTTAACTTGGACCAGCCTGATGTCCTTTTAAATAGAACGAGCCTCGAAGCTTGTAATAGCAGACGCTCACACCAGCCCAAATGGTTCTTCTCCACATGAAGGAACTGTAGTGAAAACTCATCTCCAGCTGATTCTCCTCCAGGCTGAACACATGGATCCTCCAGTAAATACACAGGATTCTACACTTTTACACTTGGAGCAGATTTATGGACCTGAACAAATGCATTATTTCCATTCAAACTCAGAATTGTTGGTCAAATATAAACCAAAACAAGGATTAGGATGTAAAAATATAAATGTATTTAATGACATTCAACTTGGTAACGCAGATCTTTAGAAAATAAAATGATTTTTTTCAACAATGTGGGGCAAAACGACAAAATACTTTTAAAGATAAGTTTTTCTCATGGATGTTACAAAATGTGCAATTCATATGTTTTATAAAATATGCTATTTGTTTTAATCCATAATTCAAAAATATGTGCACAACTGTTAGAAATAATGACATGTAGTTTGTATTCCTGTTTTAAACTGTATTTTCATTTTTACTGTTTACATGATCTCAGATCCTTGAGCTTTTTTGAATCATCAATACTTTTCATGGTATAAGTTATTAGTTTGAAACAACGCATGTGTCAGCGTGTTGTTCTTCATTAAAGAGAACACGGTTAATAACAAGCTGACATTTTACTTTCATTTAATTCAAACTCTGCATAACAAAGCGTTGTCCTTTATACCGTTTGTGAGCATAATTGACAAGAGTTCATGCAGCAGTAATGGATCATTTGCTGAGATTGTTGTGAAATAAAATCAGTCATTAAATGACATCGAAGTGTCAACGTGTCTGAAGTAGCATCTCTGGAATCTCTTGATACGTATATTACTTGCACTATAATTGTTTGATTGTAACTTTTAAATAACTGCTTTTGCACACACACACACACACACACACACACACACACACACACACACCCCAACCATTTTTACAAAGTCATCTAGAAAAAAAAAGACACCGATAAAACTTTAGTAATACTAAACATTAGTACATTGTATCAGCACAATATGGATGTTATTTGCACTACTGTGTACTTATCACATTAAAATACATAATAATTCCCGTCAAATGTTAACACAATATTCGTAAGTGAGGAAATTATTTCAAATTTTCACATATCTTTGGAAATTCGTTAATTTCATCTTTGGGGCAGATGCAGGTACATTGTTCATTTAAAGGTACATAATAATATGGGATGATGAAAATACAATTAAAAGACACAACACACAAACACACACGTGTACATTAATAAGGGAGATATTATACAAACACTTAATACATAAAACCCAAGCAAGTTTTTAATCAGAACTATATTATCTAAGCTAATTTTGAATCAATGTATGTGTATTTGTGCTCACATGGCTGCAGTAATTGTAGTGAATATAAATAATAGCAACATGAAATAAAATGTAAAATACAAGAAAAGCCTGTCAAGAAATGGAATAAAATGGCTTGAAAACAGTTTAACCATCGAATGACTGCAATATTACATCTAAATAAACCTATTTAAGAAAATAATTTACCATCAGTAAATGTATCAATTATGAGTTAAAGATGAAAGATAACAATATATGATGACAGTAAGTATTTTAGTGTCACATAATAACTGGTAGGATGCGGGAAATTAAAAGTCAATCATCTAAATCTAATGAATCCTTCAATAGATCGATCACTCAGTTCAGGGAAATGACAAAGTATTAATTTCACACTCACATGTTCTTTTATTACTTCTTGGCAGTGATTTGTGAGACAGATTAGTATCAGTTCATGGCAACACTTCAGCGAGTCTCTTTATTGACATCACTGTGGACTGTAAAATAAATAAATGAAATATTCAGTTGAAAATGTGACGACAATGAAAACCTAATAGTTTGATGACATTCAAGCAACATCACCTCCTGCTCACCTGATCATCTACGGAGCCTCAAACATCACGTCTGCTCCTCAACCATTGGATTTAAAATGTCAGGAGAAGGATTTTCCATTAAAAACATCATTTTACCTCTAATGTCACTTTTGTTCTTCACTGAATATCAACCATCAGTGAAGAGTCACATGGTGTCATGAAGAAATTAAAATCATTTAAATATAATCTCCACATAATTCACAAGTTAATGGTCTTTAGATGAAGCTGTGAAGTTAATTAAAGAAGGAAGAAGGAAAACGTTCTTTTTTTTTTTGTTTTACCTTAAGCTACAACAATATTTCAAGTTTCAAATTCAACACATTCTAGAGTCGAGTGTTTCATTCATTGTCTCTGAAAAGAAAGAAACTGCTTCATGAAGCTTCATCATCACTTGTCAGTCCACGAGTCCAGAACTCCAGGAAGATAAAAGTAACGTCTGAGATCTTGTTCTTTGTCAACATTTAAAATATCTTCTATTCCACAATAAACATGTTATAATCCTGAATTTATTCATAAAGATAATTTTAAATACTGCAGTAACTGCACTTTGATGAAGGGATGTTGACTCTGAAGTATTTATTTTTTACTGATGTATTACATTAATTATTATATTTTATAAAGAGGTAACGTTGATTAAAAATTACAATAATAATACAAATGAATATATAAATTAATATTTAAAAGAGTTCAATGTGGGGTTTGAAAAAGTGAGATAATATGTGAGTCAATTAAATTGTTAAACATTATTTTCTATCAACACAAAGTGATTTGTTTCACAAATAAATGCATAACTTCTGTTCTTTCATGTCCCAGAGGAGCATCTTTGCTTGAGGCACAAATATCTTCACGTTTACTACAAGAAAACCTTTTATCTGTTAAATCTACAGTAAAACATTGAGTTCACTCTCGTCACTCGTGTACAAATGTTTGAGTCTTTGTCACGTCTTTGTTGTTCATGTTTTTCTCTTTATTTTCTACTGTCGAAGAGAAACATGTCTTGAAATCCACGAATATAGTTTTTATTTTACTTGGATCTAAAGTGAGCTGTTTTTTCTACGTGTTTAAAATATCAACTACTTTTCTCATATCGTTCCTGGAATTATTTCCACCTAAACTGCTGACCTGAAGAATCTTTTCATTCCACTGTTAAAATATTCTGTCGTGTTTTTGTCATTATTTCCATATAAACATGAGTCAAAATAACTCCTTCAACAGCTTTGAGAAGATAAAACCTTTTAGAAAACAACTGCCACAACAATAGAGACAAAGATAATCCAGAGAATTCCAAGAGAAGGAAACAGTGTTTGAACATCTGATCAGGAGACGAATGGAAACAAACGTTTCTTCCGTCGATAAATATACTTTTCTTTCTCAACAATAGTGAGACTCAAGGAGACACTTTTCTCACGAGACCTTCAGCATAAATATGATAGAACTGTCCGTCATAACCTCTTGACCTTTGACCCTTGAATCACCACCTCTACACAATAATCATCAATGTTTTGATCAAACTTCTTAAATGTTTATTTGTTCCTCACCAGAGACTGTGGTTCTTCAGTCCATAAACACAGACTCCACACAAAGAGCTTCACTCACTGGTTTGGCTTGATTTCCCTGAAGACGTTTGTTTTTAAACACATTTACAGAATCATCTTGAATTGTTGAGTAAAAACAGTCGACCTTGACTCATGAGTTATTTGACTCTAAACTGTTCAGTTTCTCCATCGACACACTCCAGTGTTTGTTGTTCGTCTTTTACTCACAACAGCTTCTGTGTTTTTCAAACCTTCACTGAAAAGACCTTCTGACTCCAAGGTCAAACCTCTGAAGCAGAAAGTAGCGACGCCAGCATCACAACTATATTCTATACTTTTAAGTTTAATAGTGAGTCACTTCTCTTCTACATCGTCTTCTTTTCATTCTTTTCTTTTCAACTTAACCCTTTGATTTTCTTTTGTGCTTCATTTCCACGGCTGTGTTAACCTGGTCAAGGGTTGGTGGTTGAATGTTGACTAAAGAGAGAAAAGACATCAGACGTGAGAAGAATTGTGAAGTTAACTTGACATTGTTTATGAAGCGAAGATGTTGAACATATTATAACATAAGTTCTTAATGTTAACCTTTGGTTGGACAGAAATAAACAAACAACATGAAACATTAATGTTAGATTTAAGTCTGATTTTAGCAGAAAATTAGCAACAAAATATCACACGTTCTAATGTTGAACACTTATGTGAATGAATAAAGTAAAAAACACATTTACTCACACAGTGATGGATCAGTGGTTAATATTATTTAATTTAAAAGTTGAGTAAAATTGCTGTAAAAACTGCTTTAACTCTATAAAATACAGACATTTGTACAGTTTGAACTGATGGTTTTGATTCACCTCCAGTGTATTTATTGTAGATAATCATGTTTGTTTGATAAATTAAACATATTTTCCAACATTATTCTTCTTTGTGTTCAGAGACGTTTCGTTCTTTTATTAAAGACAGATATTAAACTCTGCTGCTGATAATGTCGCTCGTCATCTGCACCAAATCAAAAGCTCTAAATTAAAAACATCATGTCATCCAAACAGCATATTCTGCTTCCATCGCTCACTTTAATTTTCCATCCATCAAATATCGTTCATCACTTTCTTTCATCGTATTAAATGTCATTGTTGTGATAGTTTTCATAATTATGTCTGTTTGTTTGCATGTGACATGGAGGCTCTCGTCATATTACGATATTGTCTTCTTGGAAATGACACTTTCAAATAAAGCAACAGAAAACTATATAAAATACTTAAGATATTTACACAAAGAGCTTGAAAACTGATAAAAAAAATCAAATAAATAATCACATATGATGTATTATTGTGTTTGTTTCTATTCACATTTGACTGTTCCATTATAATTTAATTCAACAAGTCGACTCACAGACTGTCTGGACCACATACTGTGCATTTGTTCAACCATTTGACTCGTGTGTGAACCTGGAGAAGATCAATATTGTTCTGAAGCTTCATTGCTTTGATCGTCTTCTACTCTCAGGCTCCATCGTCTCAGCTTCACTGTCTGTTCTCACGACAACGACCATCATTCTGCTCCTGGTTCAATGTTTCATGTTCATGACGGAGCTTTTATTCTCACAAGACCAGACGATAAGATGACGTCGAGTCAACCTTAGTTACACCTTTTGTCTTTCATACCATGAATTATTAATGTGGACAAAAGAAAGCAGGTGAGTAGTTATTCTTATCCTTGTTGTGTTGTGGTCTTAAGCCTCGGTTAAGTAGGTTTACACTGACAATACATGAAAGTATCTCAGTCCATCACAGAGGATAAATAATCTGCTCATCACATTCTCATATATCGTCGTCTTAATCTTCTGCACGACACCAACCTACCATTAATCTAAGCCTTGAAACGATGTTGAAGAATCTCATTATTAAGATCAACCATGCAGTGTTAAAAGATTAAATATTTAATTTCATATGTTCACACATGACCACACAGAACCATCAAAAGGCAGGAACTAGTTCCATTATATGATTCAAGTACAATGGGTTTCCTGGGCAGATGATAAATAGCTGTCAGTGTAGTTTGTTCATGAGTAACTTTCTCATCGAGGGAAAATGTAGTTAAAAAAAAAAGTAAAACTACAATATTATTTCCTCCTTACATTCAGTTTTTAGTGTTGAAGTCTTTGAGCTTCTTTACTTCCTCAGAGTCTGTGACTTCATAGCAGACCTGAGTGTGATCAGCAGAGAACCAGAGACCAGTCACATCTCTGATGGATTCTGTAGCAACCGTTCTCTTTATTCATCTTTTGTTTGGACATCGAAACACACACCATGGTAATGTAGCTTCTTTGTTACATGGAGGCAAGAATTCCATTTGTTTTTTAAGATACTGACTGAATAAATGATACTTTAATGGGAAGAAAGAATTTAAACTTTAGGAAAATGAGGAATAAATTCACAATATAATGATCATTTATTGATGTAATATCACTCTTTGTTCCAAATTCACATCAATAATTTCACATTAAATATAAATAAGCAGTTATTAATGTCTCTTTACGTTCATCTATCAAAGGTAAATGGTTGAGTCAAGATATAACTTTCTACTGTTGATTCTGATGCTGTAACTTACTTTTGCTCTCAGTTTGTCAGTTTCTCTTCCTTTCATCATGTCTTTTTTGAGCTGGTAAAACTCTGAACTCACAGTTCCACAGATAGAAATCCAGAGAACAAACAATGTTTGTCACTCGAGAACTTCCTGCAGTTTATTTATCTCTGATCACGATCGTTCGAGGCCGAGAAGTCGACGTTTGAGATTCTTAATATAATCACTTGTTCGCACTAGTTTTAACTCTAATAGAAGATTTACCATCATTTCTCTTCTATTATTCACAGGCTGTGATACAAATCAAACGTGTCTGTAACACATTATTCTGATCCAGTTTGACAACAACAGTCAAGTTTCCTTCTGGACCATGAGTTTAATGACATGAATGAAAACGGCAAACAAAGGTTTGTTTCTTCCTCACAGAGGTATTTGCAGATCACTGGGAACTAGAGAAGCCATTTCTGGCCTCAGAGAGTTCTCACTGCAGGAGGTCACTGAGAGAAATCTATATTGAATTTGATCCTTTAAGGACAATCAATGGAACACTTTGAGGTGAAGCTGCTCAGACTAGTTCTCGGGTTAATACATACCTTTTTATTCTGTCAGTATTGAAGGTTTATTTGCTACATTGAAGAGGAAAGTAAAATTCAAACATATTATACCTAATGGTAACGTCTGGATGAGTAATTGTGGAGGAAAAATCAAGTGTAAAGAATACAAAGTGTCTTCAATGAACTGCTTTATTGAACAGATGAATTTCCTCAGAAGTTTTTTAAATAAACTAAGTTTTCCCTAAGAAGTGATGTGTCGATGAAGCTTCATGAAACATTTTACTAGCACAGTAGGGGGCGCTGTTGGCTTAAAATTGTTGGTTCACTTCATTGAAGAAAATAGTTTCTAAAGCCAAACATTATAAAGGAAGATGTTTTAGTCTCTGAATATAAAGACAAAGCTTCATGAAGCTTCTTCAACCTTTCATTAATAATACAAGAAAAGCAAGAAAAGTAAAAATGTAATGAATGAATAAAAATGTAAAAAAAACCGAATCAATGGAGCTCAAACATTTGGAATATTTCAGTAATAAACCTCAGTTTGTGTAAATAAGTTGTTGGTTTGATTCTCCACCTCATCATCATCAGAGCGACTGAAATTTGACATTTTCTCGAACATCAACATCCACTTTGTACTTTGACATCATGTTGAATGTTAAGATAGAAACTCTTTTTTTTAAGTTTGACTCTGAAATACATGATTGACTCACAGATGTTGGTTTGGTACTAATTTGCAGAGAGAGTCGAGTAAATAGATGCTGTGAACACCATGTTTGATCTTCAAGATTCACCACAGAAAACTGGATTATTTTTGGAGCAAATGATGAAAACAACTCATGAATGTTTAAACGAAAGAAAATATTAAAAATACATAATTGATCATTAGTCTGTGAATCCTGATGTGATTATAACTAATGTGTGATTTATTGAGACTGAAGTTTAAAATGTGTTAATATCTTGTCTAAATAAGTTTGAAAATTAAACGTTTTCAAAGTGGCTGAATAATGGATTGTGGATGATTCACCAAGATTGTGTGATCAGTTTTAAATTGGCACGAGTTGTTGGACTCACAGTAATACAACAGTTTAAAAATACATGATTAAGACACAAAATGTGTTTGAAAAAGGGCTCTGGTTTGATAACTTTTATTGTGGAAAATAAATAAAATGTATTTTCTTCTTCCAGGAAACAGAATGATTTTCTCAGATGTACTAAACACTCTATTACCTTAACATTAATGAATTGCTTATTTTCATCAGGATAATAAGTTAATCCAGTAACACAACATATTTTCTTTATAGGCGACAAAAACAGCTCAGAAAATGCACACATTTGTTATTTTATTCTTCAATCTCAGCATCAAATGTATTGAATGAGATAAACAAGAGTCAGAAATGATTTTAAGTAAAATTGTCATTATTTAATATTATAAATAGTTCTCGGGTTAAAATCTTACAGTTCGTTCTTGAAACATTAACATGTTCTGACCTGATTCTAAAAGATCCTGATAACAAATACATCTTTGTGTTAGAGTGAAGCACTCTTGACTTGTGAAGTGTTTTTTTTTGTTTTTTTCTAAATTCTATATATAATTTTTTTAATCTCTCAGGTCGCATAAATCTCTCTCATATTTCCCTCTGTGAAGAAAGATCATTGTGATTCAGCAAACAAACACAAATACAATAAAACCCTTCAGGAAAACCTTGACTTTGGCAAAGTTGGTCGATATTGAGTTTTAAAATGACTTAAAGTGACCTTGGGTTGATGTTCAAGCGTTGATTTATTCATAATAAAAGAAAGGTTTGTTTTTATTTTCCTCTGACAGCAACAGCTCCACTCTGTGAATTGTAAATGTTTTAAACCTGATTAAATAAAACAAGTATAAGTTCTAAACAATTTCAGGTTTTCGGGCATCAAGTCATAGGTGGACAACAATATTTACAAAGTAACAATATTATATAATGTTTCAAGGACATGTGAAGACAAAATAAAGAAGGGATGAAGAGAATGGAAATGTAAAAAAATGGATAAATGGGATAAAGTGTTGTGAACATCAACAAGTGTAAAGATGTCATGATGTTATGAAGCTGATCTGAATTTGTTATCAGATTGTTTGGTCATTTTATTTTGAAGGGAAAGAAAGAACAAATGGAAAGAAAATGAAGTTTGAAAATAGTTATATTAAGAGTTGAATCAGTGTTTCTTTATACGTTTGTCGAGAAGCTTCTATAGTAGAATTAAACAGACGATACTTGATGATTGATGGTGAATAATTGTAGAAAAACCCCATAAAACATTAAAGAAACTACTTTAATTCATATTATTTCTACCACATCTGTATTTGACATGGTTGCTTGAATCTCAGCCTCTTTATTAGTCTGACCAGTGAAAAGAACAAAATGTAAAATATTCACATCATTAATTCACTTTTGATTCACAGCTTGAGTTAAATTCTGAGCCTCGATCCACTGCAAGTTTAATGATTGACAAACAGTTTAAATCTATTCCTTCATGAGGATTTAAAAATACAGATTAATGTCACATTTAATCTCCAGCAGTGAAACCTTGATGTCGTTCTCAAATGATCGTCTGGTTAAAGCTAAGAATGAAGTGATGAAGGACGACCAGTGAAGAACTGCAGGAGTCATTAGTTAGAACTTGTAATTGCTCTTTAAATAACATGTAATAATGAAGTCCAGCAGAGAAGCTTAAAACCATGACGTTATAATTACATCCGTGATTCATTTGGTCTGATGTTGAGATGTTCAAATAACCATGACTGAGCTTTTTGTCATAAAAACTAATGGCTGCCAGTTTGACGTCTCGTCTCTCAAGAAACTGAACAGCTGGACGACTTTCAGCATTAACACAATAATAGAGAACAAAGTTTAGGTGCCTTCAGCATTCACACAATGATGGAGAACACAGTTTAGGTACCTTCAGCATTCACACAAAGATAGAGAACAAAGTTTAGGTACCTTCAGCATTCACACAAAGATAGAGAACACAGTTTAGGTTCCTTTAGTATTCACACAATGATAGAGAACAAAGTTTAGGTACCTTCAGCATTCACACAAAGATAGAGAACAAAGTTTAGGTACCTTCAGCATTCACACAAAGATAGAGAACACAGTTTAGGTTCCTTTAGTATTCACACAATGATGGAGAACAAAGTTTAGGTGCCTTCAGCATTCACACAAAGATAGAGAACAAAGTTTAGGTGCCTTCATCATTCACACAAAGATAGAGAACAAAGTTTAGGTTCCTTTAGCATTCACACAATGATGGAGAACAAAGTTTAGGTGCCTTCAGCATTCACACAAAGATAGAGAACAAAGTTTAGGTTCCTTTAGCATTCACACAATGATGGAGAACAAAGTTTAGGTGCCTTCAGCATACACACAATGATAGAGAACAAAGTTTAGGTTCCTTTAGCATTCACACAATGATGGAGAACAAAGTTTAGGTGCCTTCAGCATTCACACAATGATAGAGAACAAAGTTTAGGTGCCTTCAGCATTCACACAATGATGGAGAACAAAGTTTAGGTGCCTTCAGCATTCACACAAAGATAGAGAACAAAGTTTAGGTTCCTTAAGCATTCACACAATGATGGAGAACAAAGTTTAGGTGCCTTCAGCATTCACACAATGATAGAGAACAAAGTTTAGGTGCCTTCAGCATTCACACAATGATAGAGAACAAAGTTTAGGTTCCTTCAGCATTCACACAAAGATAGAGAACAAAGTTTAGGTTCCTTCAGCATTCACACAAAGATAGAGAACAAAGTTTAGGTGCCTTCAGCATTCACACAATGATAGAGAACAAGGTTTAGGTGCCTTCAGCATTCACACAATGATAGAGAACAAGGTTTAGGTGCCTTAAGCATTCACACAAAGATAGAGAACAAGGTTTAGGTGCCTTCAGCATTCACACAATGATAGAGAACAAAGTTTAGGTGCCTTCAGCATTCACACAATGATAGAGAACAAGGTTTAGGTGCCTTCAGCATTCACACAAAGATAGAGAACAAAGTTTAGGTTCCTTCAGCATTCACACAAAGATAGAGAACAAAGTTTAGGTTCCTTCAGCATTCACACAATGATAGAGAACAAGGTTTAGGTGCCTTCAGCATTCACACAAAGATAGAGAACAAAGTTTAGGTTCCTTCAGCATTCACACAAAGATAGAGAACAAAGTTTAGGTTCCTTCAGCATTCACACAATGATAGAGAACAAGGTTTAGGTGCCTTCAGCATTCACACAATGATGGAGAACAAAGTTTAGGTTCCTTCAGCATTCACACAATGATAGAGAACAAGGTTTAGGTGCCTTCAGCATTCACACAATGATAGAGAACAAAGTTTAGGTGCCTTCAGCATTCACACAATGATAGAGAACACAGTTTAGGTGCCTTCAGCATTCACACAATGATAGAGAACAAAGTTTAGGTGCCTTCAGCATTCACACAATGATAGAGAACAAAGTTTAGGTGCCTTCAGCATTCACACAATGATAGAGAACAAAGTTTAGGTGCCTTCAGCATTCACACAATGATAGAGAATAAAGTTTAGGTGCCTTCAGCATTCACACAATGATAGAGAACAGACAGTGTTTCAGGATTGAGTCACTTCTTTTGCAGATGATGTTAGTGTTGGTTTCATCAGGCTGACCTTCAGCTCTCACTGGAACATTTAACAACCGAGCGACTCATTTTAACTTGATCTACTGAGGATTTTTGATTCATGTCGTGTTATTTTCTTTCACGTTTCATCTTGAAAATCATGTTGACATGGTTTTTAAAGGGATTTTTCTCTCTTCATTATTTAAATCCCCACTGATGGATTTTTTTGAGCACATTTGCTCGCTGGAGAAATTATATCCATTCTGTCATGATCGCTGCTGAACATTTACGTCTCATTACAGTTGAAAACATGAAGAACATTTGCATGAAAATGTCAAAGAAAAGAAAGAAAATTAACTCTGGGACTGATTAGCTCCAATATTTGACTCAAACGACTGTTTTCTACCACGTCTGACTCCATACATTTAAAATGTTGAACGACATGAGACGATGAGTAAAATCACAAGTTTCTTCATTTCACTCACAAACTGTCAAAATGTCAGATCATGCAAATTTCAATCATTCAACTTTTCAAATGTATTTAGAGAAACACGTGGAAACAAACTTGTGTTTCCTGACAGTGAGTGAGAAGTTCATCCATATGAACCTGTCGTCTTAAAGTATTTGCTTTAGAGTTTTTTTCAGAGTATGACTCAATGATTTGTGTAGAAAAACAACAATTAAACAAACACAAAAACTGTTTTGTAATTAAATCTAAATCAACCAAATAATAATATCATAGTTTTGCTTCAGTAATTTTCATGAATTTTTAAATATATCTTAACTTTTGGTTGATTATTGTTTTCTTTTGACTCTTTTTTGTTTTGTTTTCCTGTGATTTTACTTGAATATTATTGTAACCTGATCATTAAATTTTAAAGAATATTTGTGATTATTTATCGTAGAAACAATTATAATTTAAGTTCAAATGAACAGTTGATGTAAAAACACTGATTAATGATCATGTTTTCAATCGTTCAAACTCATTTAAGATCCAACAACTCAAGTCTTTTTAACTGACTCACATTAATTCACACTTGTTTTGATTGTGTTCAACTACCATGTAAAACAACACAATATTAATGACACAATATTGTTGCCTCTTGTCACACACACACACATGCTGAAACACAACAAGAAGAATACATGAGGCAATAAAGTGTGTCGTCATAGCATTTGTGCGACGGATGTTTTATTTGTGTGTACGATGATCATCACACATGTTGCTTCTCCAGAGCTTCACTGCACATTTATCACCAGAGACTTTTCTCAGTGAAGATGAGCCGACAGTGGAAGAGACGCACACATTAGAGCTACAGACACACAACCTTCAGTGAACACACACAGTAGCATCAAACCACGACAGTAGCATCAAACTGTACATTTTTCACCATTAAATATCCACTATTTTAATATGATTTCCATTTGTGTTCATCAATATTTCAGAGTTTATCACTGAACACATGAAGCAGACGCACAACAAATACAAAATAAAAGCATCTGCTGACTCAGCACTACTGTATATACAGTAAATATCAGACTATATAGCTTTAAGATCCACATGATGGTAGAAAGACGAGTGTTTTGAGCTGCAATAACTGAAGCTCAGTGTGTTTAATATTCATGTTTAATGTTCAGTGTCTCGCAGCCCGAGTGGCTCGTTCAGATGTTCAAGGCTGTAAAAGTCTTTAAAGACTCGACACTGATTCTTCTATAGCAGTGATATTAAAACAACATGATGCACTTTATCACTGGTTTACATTAGATTCACTGGAAAACTTTACTTAAGGATTAGAAAAGAACAAAAAAACAAGAAAAAAATCAACCTTTATTATGTAATTTAAAATGTTTTAACGTATCATAGATGCTGATATAAACTAGACTCTAAACACGTCTTTCTCCTCAAAATAATGTTATTTTTAATCAATTCTCAGTGTCTTTGTTTGCATATTGTTGCACATTTAACTGATTATAAAGCGTAATATATATCTATATAAATATATAGATATATATATGGAGCTGACCTTTGACCCCTGGACCGTCACCATCAGAGGAGACAGAAAGAAATCACAAAGGATAGAATCGTAGAAACAACCATCAAACCTGATGTCGATCCTCCAACAATCTCTCCAAGAAGCAACAAGAACTGGAGGCAGCAGCTGCTGACATTTATCCCAGCATGCAACATGAGGAAGTGCTAAACTGCTGCAGATTGAGATGAAACGTCAGTGAACAAAACGATGAAAACATCATTGATCTGCTCAGTTAAGATTTAACGTCGATCACTGAGATGATTTCATGACATTAAGAAGCTCCTTGTATCTGAAATCTGGAGAATTTAAACTGAGAACCAAATTCATGACAAACATCATTAACACAATAGTTTAAATATAATAAATAAATCAATATATTCATGATAGAAAATAACACACAAGCTCTTTGATTGATGCATAAACACTTAATAAAGTAAAGACTACAATAGACTGACTGTCGTTGTTATCACTGAAGGTTCATTAGAAATGTTCCTGAAAACCATTTGAACATTTTCTTCTGAACCTTCACGACACGTTTGATCGACTCGACTACATTTGCATCATTCAATGAGAAAACATGAGGATTTAACAAGAAATATAAAGTATTGTATATAATGTCACTCCTGACATCACTCAAAACAACATGATTCTTTTAAATGTAGTAGATTCAAGATCAACTATGAAGCAACATAACATGTTTGATGAACAATAATCTTCAGCCCCTCGAGAGCTAATGCAACATAGACTTCAACATCAACAACATCTTCACAGAGAAAATCCTCTCACTGAAAACAAACCTGTTCCACTGATCTTTCTGCTCCATCCTTCATGGAAGATACATTTCACCTCATTGACCTGCTGGAGAAGAGTCGTCCAGGTTTGCTGTCACGCCTGAACACACTTTGAATATGATTCTCCTGCAACAACTGAATCATTGACGTGGAAATGTTTGCTGCAGAGAAAGTTGTTCTCACTGACGTGGACTGAGCAATGAAACTGAAAGTGACTTTGATAAAAATAATAACTTAAATCCACATCTGTCTTATCATTATAATAACTGTTGAACAACACATTAACTTTGGTCCCTCAGGGGCCTTTTGTTTCTTTTTTATTCCCATTTATCTCTAATTATTTCTGTCCATCAAAGCCTGATTTAAATGCTCCATCAACCAATTTCTTCATCGTCCTCCATCTAATCTCTGCATTAATTTACAGTCACTGATCTTGTCACAGATTAATTTACTTCCATGATCCTTTACTTGTTTGTCGTCCAGGATAGAGTCGATTATTCCATCCATACAAATGTTTAATGATCATAAAATATGATTTCATCAACTCAAATTTATTTCCATTTATTGTTACAATAAAATAAAAGGAGCCTTAAGCAACATTTTTTGTTTGTTTGTTTAATTGTAACTTTCTTGGTAATAATAAAATCAATCAATACTGAAACAAATTAAATTATTATCATGACACTGTTGAAAAAAAAAACTTGTATAAATCACTTAAATAAATCTGCTTTAATTTTGGCTTTAACTATTAATTGATTCATCTGAATTTTATTTTAGATTAGTTCCCAAAAATCGTTTTTTTTCTTTTAGCTGAAACTTCAGAGTTTTTACTCTAACCTTGTCATGGACAGTCGTCTTATAATGACAATAACTAATATACTCTGTGATGAGTCTACATGTTCCTCCTTGTGTTTCCAGTTTTATTGTGAAATCCGCTCCCTTGTCTGTGCTAGTCTTACTTCCCCCTGTCTGAGTAGTAATTGTTCCCAGTCGTGTCTTGTTAGTCCCGCCCCCAGCTGCTGCTGATTGATCCCCTGTGTTCTTAAGCCTCCACTCTCTGTTACGTCCTTGTCTTGTCGTCACCGTTTCCCAGTTAACCAGAGTCCTGCCGTTATGATGGCGAGATGAAGCCTCATGAATCACCGAAGCCTCCCAGCCGAGTAGTTTATCTTTGGAGCAAAACCTCGTGAGGCTTCATTTGCACGACCATGTCATCATGTGGACAATTGGGAGCATTGCATATTTTGTGCGCAAATGATTCTGATAATAAAAAAATGTGCTTGACTAACTTGTTTTCTGAAATACTTTTTTTTTTATTCAAAAAAGCAAAAGTGCTTGGCTTTAGTCTGTTTCTTTTATTAAATTATTTCTCCAGCTTTGGACGTTCGCTCGCGATTACCGAACCGGTCACGTGACGGTTCGGTTCAGGCCTCGAGCGTCACCACCTACGTAACCAACACACGCCTCGATACACGCTTCATGAACATTTTCCTGGAGTACTCGACACACGCTTCGAAGCCTCGACACAGTCGGACACATCGCTACCTGCCGTTGAGTATTCCTGCATCCCTACTCTTTCCTTACCTTTGTCCCGACCAAGACTCCATTCCTGCCTTTTTGTGGTTTTCGATCTGTTTCTGCCCCTTGACGCCGAGTTTGCTGAGCCCCTGTTTTTGCCTTTTGATGCCGATTCCTGGACTGTCTGACTACGCCTCTGCCTTCCCATTGAAATAAACCAAGTTTCTGCAAATAACCTCTGCGCCTGGGTTTCTCCGTTCCCCTCCGTGATATACTCAATATAATAAAAACACAGCAGATATTACTACCATATGAAGATAAATATATTTTCTTCTACATCATATTCAACTTTCTTTCCGGTGCATCAGAAACAAGAAATATTTCCATCTATAATTTAACTTTTTTGACCCATTTCCTTTACAATGTACTGATGTATCATCTATGTTGATCCTAATTATCTGTGATATCTAGAGAACACGAGCAGCAATAAATCACGATCCTACTTATGGAGCTAAAATAACTTCACATATTATAAATGCTATTTGTCTTGTTGCTCTCTTGTGCTTTCCTCCTCTGAGCCATAAGTCACTTCTTTCTCATTAAGGTAAAGTAGTTCTTGATGATTTATGACGGTGACGCTCACATCCTGAGCTCAACTTTATATATACGCCGGTTAGAGACAAGAATGCAGTCGAGTGATTCTCTTCTCTCTAGATTTTTACTGAACTTTCTACCATTTTGTTAGTTTTTAACCTGTTTTAGTTTCATTATTCAATGGTTTCTTCAGTCCAGAGCAGGCGAGTCAAAGTCAATCACACAAGAGTCAAAATGTTTTAAGAGGCAAAAGAAACACACATCTAAAAAAGTATATTTAACAGTAAATACGAGCCTGGTTGTGATATTGTCTTATATTTTGAGGTTTGATCTCATGAATCTATGTTCGTCTAAATCTCTTTCCTGTTTAATTGTTGACATCGATAATCAACTCTTCCTTATCTTATCTTAAACACTGGCCACCAGATCAACATGAATCTACTTTGATTTTCAGCCTAAAACCTGACGAGCAACATACGATGACCTTTGACCCAGATTTGACCTGATTCAAGGTCACAGTCGTGGTTGAATGAATATGTTTTGCAGGTTCATTGTTTCTTCAAACGCCTGTAGTGAGCAAACACTCCTGGTTCTTCTGGACCGTCTCGCTCTCCAACCCTCTTGGTCGGTGCCAGACATGATGGTGGATCTGCTGCACTTGTGTGACCTTCAGAGACTTGTTTGAACCTCCTGGTGGTCGACTGACGACCGACTGAGGAAGATGATCTTCAAACCACAATCATTTCAAACCAGATCTGCAGCAGGTTTGATCGACTCAATGGAACCAAATGAAACCAGGAACCATTGAAACCATTTTGTTTTCCACAGTCCAGACGAACAAACACACAACAAGTGAAGGAAGTATGAGTTATTAAAACATAAGATTTAGTTCTATCTGTCGAAGAGGACGTTACATGAACTCTACAGTAACTCACTCAATAATCCATCAACGCTTAAAGTTTAGTTTCTGAGCAAACACAACATAAAACCTGCACATCTGAATAAAGACCAACAACCCTTGAACAAAATAAACTATAGACACAAAAAACATCATTTTCCAGCAAAACATTTGTTCATATGAAACCAAAGAGTGAATGAATGTGTAGATATTGTGGCTCAGACATGCTGGATGTGAGGAGGTTTTTTTCAGATACTAGATAGAGGTCGTTGTGTTACCATGAGTCGTCACTTCTTGTGTGAATTCATTGGCATCACTTACCTGAAGAAAGAAGAAGAAAAAGACAGTTTAGAATATTTCATCAACATTTTACTCAGAAGAAGAATTTGACAAACTGTTAAAACTTCATAAAAACACTTAATAAGTGATACATTCAGGTGGAAACTAAACTCCTTCATATTCATTCAAACGGTTCATTCAAAAAGGTATGAAAACATCATTCTGTTCATTCAACATGTGAAGGTTAAACAGATCAAACACATGTTTCCAGACGACACTAAAGTCTCATGAAACACAAGATGTTCAAGAGTTTCTACAACATCTTGATGAAGTCGATCAAATCACAAATAGAACTGCTTGAGAAACAGAAGTTCAGCTTAAGACACGTGTTTGTTTTAAAGTCACGACTTATGAGGGTCGACAGAAAGAATTAAAAACACATTTGACTGACATAAGTGTTTGATTTGAGCTCAAGTCTCTACGACGATGAAGCTTCTTCTCCTGAAATCTATGAGGTGAATATGTCCAGGATTGTAGCGACACTGATGCCGGAGCAACAACATGTTTGACTCTGGATTAAAGTTGCAAAGAGCAATAAATATTTGATTCACACAATAACTTTTTTAACACGTTGAGTTCAGACGTTCAATGACACGTTTACAAACCTCTACGAGGAAAGACTGGGAATGTTCTGCTTTATTATTCACTCGAGGTGATTTAACAGCATTTAAAATATATTTACAAAGTTATTATAAAGACACAAACTTGTGTGTAGATTGTTTAGAAATAATAATTTAAAAATAACAGTATCAGCATCAACAAGAAACAATGATGATCCTTAAATGCAACATTATATATTTTAACATTTTGTATTTGAGACACAAAAATAAAAAACTCCTTTTGTCAAGTTCAGAGATTATTATGGTTTTTATTCCTGATAGTTTTATGTGTTCTTCGTGGAGACGAATGTTTCTCACTGATCTTGTCACAAATAGAAGAGACAAAGACAGCGAGTGACTCACAACTCAAGACAACAAACTACACAATAGACAACAATTATTTCTCACAATATCATTAAATATTGGACAGAAAGAAATGTAACAATCAGTCATATTTAAAAAAAGGTCTGTTGTGTTTATATTTAAGGAAAAGAAAACATATTGAAAGGAAACTGGTTTAAATGATACCAAGGTTTTGTCATGATTAGCTTTTTTTTTTAAACAATATATATAATAAAACTCCTTTAATCTTGTGTAGTTTCTTACCCTTTAAATTTGCAGTGACAAAGTATTACAACAGCAACAAAGTCTTGCAACAAATAATCATTATTATGAGATAAAAACCAACAGAATCAATAAATAAAGTCAATAATTCATGTAATAAATCATCTTTTACAGTCAATAGTCACTGTTGTATGAACCATAATGACACGACTGTCACCACAGAAAACATCATTAAATATATGTTTTCTTACTATTTTGTAAGTAGAATGACTTACTCATAGTTTTTTGTATCAAAGGTTTATTTATTATTGATGGTGTTTATGTTATTTAAATATTCAAAAAGGTCCAACACAACAAAACTGGATCAACATGAAAATAAAACACTTAATAAAAAAGCTTCAAACTTCACTAATTGGAAAATCCTGACAAGTTTGTGTTGAAAAAAACTCTTTAAATTACACTAATAACTTGCTTTTGTTTACCAACAGATTCAGGCATTAATTAAAGTCAATTCCACGATAAATATATTTAGTTTCATGTTGAATAATGTTTGTACAAAACTATAATATTTGTTGATTTACTTGCTCATTATGGTTCAATATGTTGGTCATGAAGGTTCTGAGGAAGATGAAGATCAACAGAATCAGTGAAGAAAATCTATTCTTTATTGTCTTGTTGATGATTTAATAAACATGTTCCTCAAGGTTCTGCATCCTTGTCCTTTTCATGAGGGAATTCAAAGCACCTCAAGCTCTTAGTTGTGAATTCTACACCATAAAAAAACAGGGAAACTCAACCAAAAAAGACTTGTTGTGTGACGACAAACACATGTTACACAACTGTCAAGAACCATCAGCTGTCGTGAGTCTTGTTACACTTGTTTACTGTTAATATTATCCATAGACACCAATAAAGTTCTGGTGTCTTTACATTGAAGCTTCTCCTCCTCACACTTCCTGATGAAAGAAACACTAAAACATACTCAGTGTTTGAAAGAATCTTCTCTTCCTGCATGAATGACAATCCATGTGTTGTTCACCACATGTACACAAAACACACACTCGATTCTATTCATTATACATTTGATTCTTGTTTAGAATGAATTGGTAAATAATTACATTCAACTATTTGTACATTTTGAGCTCATATTATGGTGAAATTGAACAGTTATTTTTATTTATTTACAAACATATTATGTCTTTTGTTTTAAGTATTTATCTTTTCTCAACTTTGCTGCTCTATTGATGGTGATTTATAAAGAAAATTAGAAGTAAATTGTGTCATTTCTTATACTGTATATTTAACATTATTTATCAGACAAAATTTTCTTTCTACCCATGACTGAAATAGAAAAATAAAAACTATTAAACCATCATAAACATTCATCTTAAGTTATGATCAGAACAATGCAATATTCCAAACAAACATTATTTAAGTTTGTTCCTGAAAGTCGACATGTTTGTCTGCTTCGACTCTAGAAGGACTTTCCTCACTCGCGTGGAAGGAAGTGAAGCCTGAACAGATGGTTCACAGTTTGACTCGTTTCCTTCTGATCCAAATATAGATCTGAGTCGTGCAGTCGTGACATTGAACGTCCTTCAAAACTAAATACATTCAACGTTAATTTAGGTTTTAATCAAAGTTAACATTTAATTTAAGTTGATGATGAAATGATGATAAATAATCATCCATAACATAATATTTATAATTCTTTAATGGTGGAAAGGAAAAGAAAATCCCTAAGAAACATAGAAATTGTCTAAAATCACAAAACAAATTTTTAAAAAAATATAAAAAGTATTTATATTTGTGTATATTTAATTATACTATGACTAGAGCAGATTAGGTTAAAGTTACCATGTGTTTCAAGTATTTTACAAACCCATAATAGTATCTTAACTAAGTTAATATGTGAGTAAACTGTAATGTTTTAAACCTTAATTTTATGAAGGAAATTCAAGCTTTACATTGATCATGTGACATAAAGAGTCGTATATTGTGTGTGTTTTGTACGAACATTTTTATTTCTATTTACCTTGTGTTGAAGTTAATTGATGCTCAATTTTCTAAACGACAAATATATATTTATGAAATAAATAGTTTGGTTTAACTTTCCAACATCTCTCAGCTTCACCTTCTAGTATTTTCTAGTGTCTCTCTTGAGTATTGATGTAAATACATGCGTCAGAAACAGGAAGTCATGGATGAACTGACTAAACTGAAGTAAATAAGTGTGAAAATGTAAAATAATAATAAATACAAAATACATTTGTTAATGCATTAGAACCATTTATACACGATCATGCTTTGAAATTACGAGGGCCGCATAAATACAGTCAAAGGGCCGCTTGTGGCCCCCGGGCCGCACTTTGACCAGGTCTGCTCTTGAGTATTGATGTAAATACATGCGTCAGAAACAGGAAGTCATGGATGAACTGACGACTGATGTGTTGCAGGTGTGAAGGAACAGAGAAAATCCTCAGAGGAGACTGTGATGGATTTGAACTCCATCAATACAACAAAGTCAACATAAATCCTGGATAAAATAAGGTTTAATTCCAGCACAAGTGGAAGTAGAAGTCTGGTCTGTCAGGACAGGTACGATTCATGATCACACGTCTACTGGAACAAACCTTCTCTCGCACTGACCTCGGAGGTTGAAATGACATTTTCACGTGTTATTCTCATGTTCCTCACGAGCTGGGATGTGAAAGAAAATGATTCATGTTTGGTTTTAAACCCAGAGAAACTATAAATCTAGGAAACAATGTTTCTTTACAAGATATTTGATGATAATTAATATATTTATTATGTTATATTTCTCATGTAAAGGAGACACTGTGGTGTGTGAGTCGTGGGAAGTAAGAAAGTAAATAATAAACCAAAATGTATATTTAATTATGGATAGAAAGTATTTTGAAAATATATTTAAGAATTATATTTAAATATACAACATATTCAATTTCTTACACCAACTTGACAAATGCACTTACATGAGTCAGTTTAAAATGTCTAAATATAAATAATACTTCCTAGTACTATGTCCATACATTTGAATCTTAATATCTGATAGAAACTAACTTTACTAAATGTTCTGGTAATGATTTGAAAATAAAGTCAAATTAATTAAAAATAATAAATGTGTGTCGACATAAGAGAAAGTGTCTTTATAATGAGATGCAAATGATTTTTACCTTTTATGCAAATGTTACATCAACACTATTCAATAAAGAGTCACTCAAGTTTTAGTATTTAGTAATGTCAGGAGGTAATACATTAATGTAATTGATTCATAAAATAAACCTCTCAGAGTTTGAAGTGCTTGAGTGAGTTTGATTCATGAAGTGTTTCCACAGATAATCAGAGTCATATGAACGTAGACTAATGTAAAGTCTTCTCTCTCCATTCAAACATGTTCATGGCTTCATACTTCAAACTGTGAGGCAGGAATGAAAAGTAGTTCAACATTTAAAAATGTACTACATTAAACATTTTTATCTGGACAATATCAGTTGAATGTATAATACTCCTCATAACTGAGACTAAAAACATGGTTAAATAACAGAGACTTGAAGCTAAAGTGTTTTATTTTAAATATATTGTAAGGTTTGATGGTCTTTAGACAATTGTAGCTTTATTTATGTCATAAAAAAAAGATCAGATGTTTTGGTTCCAGTGCATGAGTAGAAAACTCTAAGAGTCAAAACATTAACAATAAGCAACAAAATAATGTGATGTTTTAAGTTCAACCAACACTAAACTGGAGTCGACCTCATGAAATAATGTAGTTCTTCTCTTTTTATATGTGTCTCTATAAACACCAATGCTGTGTCTCTAATCACACACTTCTCTAAGTGCACTGCTTTACAGTACACTGCAAGACAGTGCATTTACTTGTGCAGTACTCAAATGTGTACAGTGTAGTTCTGTCTCAAATCAAACTCTGCTGCTACACACTGACAGGAAATGACTCGACAGTTTCTTCTTCTACTACTTTTTAACAGTGATTGTAAGCAGTCGTTGAAACACTTTGTTAAACACATAAGTGACAGGAAACACAATAACCAGCTGTGTTCACTTCCATCACAACACACTTCAGAAGCAACAGATGGAGACGGACCTGGAGTCTGACGTTATATCTGACACTAGAGGAACATCAGAGATGTTTGAACAACACCTCAGTGACACGTTTAACGAGAGCGGAGGGAAAGAAGCAGCTCAACAATGTGTCCAGCTGGAGTCATAAATCACTGCAGCAACAATAATGACAACATACTTCAGTGATACAAACACAAGATACGTCGACAACATGTTCATGGAGCAGATTTACACCAGAAATCATGAAACACTGTCGAGTTTTGAAGAAACCATTAATTTCTCAGAAGATAATCCATGTTTCATTTGAACCTTTAAGGGAAACTAATCCATTCCTAGGATCCAAGGCTACTCTGGTGTTTCCTCGTTGGATTGAGAAGATGCTCGAGTTCAAAGCTGCACCTTAAGAGAAATGACAACTTTGAATCTACAGTAAAAGACACAATAACACACACGTCTCGCTGTGAATCCTGTTTGAATGTTTAACATCAGGAAGAAGAGAAACGTCGACAAAGTCATTGAGATCCAGTGAAAACACAAACAAACGACTGTGGACGTGAACGTTCATATATTAACATCTAATGTGACCTTCAAACATCTTCTTCTCAAGCTGTGTTGAGGCTCTTTACAAAATGAACACTAATGTTTTTAATCTTCTCAACAATTTGCATCAAAGACAACATGATTTAATCTGAACATCACAAAATAAATTAACTAAATATGAAAATAAACTCTTGAATTTGTGACTTCAATGAGATTTAATCACAACAGTTTATTGAGGACATTAATAATGTTTAAATCACCAGGAGGTTCTGGAACCAAACATGGAAAATATATTTAGTATATATATATATATATTTAGTATATATATATTATATATATATATATATATATATATATATATATATATATATATATATATATAGTTTTCTTTGGTTCACAAATCCACAAATGGATGGATGGATGGATGAGGAATGAATTGGTCCTGAGTCTATTAGTGTTGCATCTGGGAAGGATCACTTCATCTGCTTCACTTCTCACTGATAATTTCTCAACATTACTCAAGTGTCTTCACCAATTATCATTTTAACAGGTAACACTTTAAGATGCACTTTGTACTTGTTCTTATTTTCATGAAACTTGCTGAACTGAACTTGTAAACCTTCCTGAAGGTGATCTTCAGAGGGATTAAAAAAGTCTCTCCATCTATCCATCCATCCATCATCTCCTTCCATTTCATTTTTAGTTATTGTTACTTTCATTATAATAAACATGTTTTTATTTTACATTTACAATTTTTACTTTTTTTTCTGCCTCAGATTGTGATTCTTTTTCAAATCACTCGCACCTTCAGCACTGAAAACAAAAGTATCTTCAGTGATGGTGTCGTCACTAAGACCCTGAAGCAATTCATTCACTTCCAGCTTCAGTCAACAAGTCGCTGAGAGAATAATTAAAACATTCATTTGTAAAGTGAAATAAATCATGATGGTTAACAAACCAGCCTGAAGGCAACACAGTTGCTCCGTCACATCAGAGGAAGAAGATTTAGACGAAGATTATCTTTTCAATCCTAATCCTTGTATTTGAACAAGAGGATCTCCAGGAGAGATTCTTCAGTAACCATGGTGACGTGGAGAAGCTTCTCCATGAGTCGTGGAAACTCCTTCTGGTCACTGATACCTCTGGAGAACATTCTTCTCTCGCTGACCTTATATCATATACATTATATTATATTATACTATATTACATATACATGTCAAAAGCATTAGTTCACTAGTGGCTTCCAAAAATGCTGACATGTTAACTCGTTAAAGCTAAATGAAGCACAGTAGTATACTAGTCATGCTTCTACATTACTAGTGAGAAAGTGAAGGTTAGAAAAGATACTAGTAAACTAATGAAGGCCGACATGCCTACTAGTAAACTAGTTTAAGACTTTTTGCCCCTGCTAGTGAACAAGCCGCCCCAACATGTTTACTATTGAACTGGTAACAGAAAGACAGTTACTGGTTTAATAGTCCAGAACGGCTTACTAGTAAACTAGTGACTAACTACTATACTTGTTCACTCGATCATCCTGGTATATGTCCAGCTCTGTTGACGAGATCATGAAATAACCAGAGCAGTAGCTCAGAGGAAATAAAGGAGAGAAGATAGGCCCACACTTTGATTGACAGTCTGGAAACTCTTAAACGTCAATCCAGAGCGAGGGAAGTAGAAAGTTGAGAAGATAATAGTTCAATGTTCAAACAAACAACAATTCTCTGACCGTGAGTCATTAGAGTCAGTTTCTCTCTTTTCTCTTTTCAACAACTCACACCATTAGATCAAACACGAGCATCTTTTTTACATGTTTAGTCGCCCACGGTTTCTCTGGGACCTGTTAGTGTTTTAAATACAAACTAAATACTTTTATGTTTTACTCAAGTTTCCATCCATCCATAACTTTGAATTATCAACTTCTGGTTATCTTCATCTTATTTTGTCAACATGTTTCTCCTCCATTTTCACTGCTGTCCTCGAACAATTCTTCCTCTCTCTCCTGGAAACATTGATCAGTGATTTATGGTCTGTTGTTTTTCATCGTCTGGATAATAAAGAAATGTTTCTTTCAACTGTGATTCAAACATGACAGGTTCAAGTGATCTGTCAATCATTCAAGAGTTTTTTCTTCCTGGAAACAAGTCGTCTTCAGTTTCATCAAACACACAACCTGACAGTCGACTCACTAAAGGTTTGAAGGAATACACTATTAATGAACTTTACAGCGTTAATATGGTTTAAGTTCATCTTATCAAACACAGTCGTGAAGTTTCTCTAATGATGTTGATCTTTTGAACGTGTGTGTGTGTGTGTGTGTGTGTGGGTGTGTGTGTGTGTGTGTGTGTGTGTGTGTGTGTGTGTGTGTGTGTGTGTGTGTGGGTGTGGGTGTGGGTGTGGGTGTGGGTGTGTGTGTGTGTGTGTGTGTGTGTGTGTGTGTTGTGATGAACACACAGCTGGTGCTGTCAGAGTCAAACTTCACCAGGAACCGATCAGAGGAAAATGCAATTAAAAGTCTTAACGACTCCACGAGGATTTGGAAATTTTGGAAACGTTTCTAAATTATGAGTCAAATCTTCTGATCCTCGACTTCCTGCTCGTGACACAAACAGCAGCTAGACTTTGATTGACAGTTTTCACACAGAGGCTGTCGAGGATATTTTTAATTGTTTCTTGGATCGACTGATAGTGACGCAGATATATTTCACTTAACAATCATAACTAAAGGAAAACTTCAATAATTAAAAAAAGTTAAGATAAAACCAGCGTCTTCTGGTTATTTACGTTTACGTCAATGATTTCACTAATACATGTCTGTGTACAGTGTTTTTGAAAGACTTGAAAAAACACACTTAATACATAATAACAAACAAAATGACCGAAAATAAAAAGTTGTTTGCTCTTTTTATTTGCACTTTGTTATCCCTGCACTTTGCTCTTTTTATTTGCACTTTGTTATTGCTTTGCTATTTTTTTTGCACTTTGCTATCTCTGCAATTTCCTTTTTATTTGCAATTTGTTATCGCTTTGCACTTTGCTCTTTTTTTTGCACTTTGTTTTCGCTTTGCTCTTTGCTCGTTATTTGCGCTTTGCTATTTCTTTGCGATTTGTTCTTATCATTTGAACTTTGTTATATCTTTGCTCTTTTTATTTGCTCTTTGCTCTTTTTATTTGAACTTTGAACTCATAATAAAGCCTCATTTACACAAACGTACAGTGTGTGATATGTTAATGTGTGCATAATAATGGTATAATTCTAATCATGTCTGGTTGAAAAGATAACTAGCAGGTGGATGGTAATAATCTCTCAGACACACTTCACTTGCTTCGTTAATTAAACCTTTAATCTACACATTTAAATTGACTCAGAGACTGAAGAACGTCTGTTAATATTCAACTGTCGTCATTTAAATGATAAACTTATTTTCTCTCTGTGTTTGGTTCACTTTAAAACTTGTCACATTTACAAGTATAGAAACACAAAAGAGAAACTTATTCAATGATCTACTGGTTATTTCATATTTCATCATCATTCTTTAAATACATGAAGTTTAAAAAACATTTGATTTCATTAATCATTTCTTGTGGAATTTATCGTAAAGTTTAGCGATAACTCTCCAGATTTAAGTTCAAGAGCGAAGAATCCTGAGCGACAAGTTATGATGATGTAATGACAGATAGACCCGCCTTTTGTTGCTTCTGATTGGTTAATATTGCGTCAGGCCTTCCGTGATTGGCTAGATTTACGCAAAACCAAACAATGTTTTTATGGTGAAAAGATAAATATTGAGTATTAAATGGGTCAGAATTAAATGTCAGAAAAACAAATAAAATTTTATTTAAGGCCAAGATGTAGTTTTTTAATATCCTATCGTATTATTATTATTTTTTATACGATTTAAATTCAAACCCTTTCTGGTCTTATTTTTATACAACAACTTATTTTACGTCATATTTTCTTCTTATATATTTCAGGTCCTTCATTGAATGTTTGAACAGTTTTCAGGTTAAATTGTCTGTTTTCATTTTCATCTTGTTATTCATCTCTTGATGTCTATAGAAGAAACTGACACAGTTAATACAATAGAAATAAATATTGAATTATTATATACATCAGTATAAACTTCTACTATTGCTGCAGCTACAACAACAACAACAAACAAGTTGTGTTTAATTAAAACATGACTATCATATATAACACATCATCTTGTGAAACAGTCGTAAACTCTTGTATAATCTCTTCACTGAGATAATATGATTTTATTCAGAGCAGCTGCTTCACTAATCCTGTTAAACCACAGCAGCAGGAAGTGGTTCCTCTTTCAACAGGAAGTCATCGCAGCATTTTTAAGAGACAAAAATGGTCGAGGTAAAAACTTTAAACTTTAAAAAACTGCTAGAATCCTAAAATTAATTCAGATTCACTTGTGTTTATAAGTTTAGTTCTATTATCTACTGACCTCTGTTTAAATTAACATAAAAACATTTTCAGTTGAAAAAGCAGTTTCAGTTCTCAACTCAAAATAATTGCCTTTAAATCCAGACAAAAGCCAAACATTTTCAGTCGACGACTCTAAAAATGCGACCGAGGTTTAATTCAAAGCCGCTGACCTTCACAGTTTTCTCTGAAGTCAAGACAAAAGAAAAACAAAAGCAATGTTGTTAACAAAGATAAAGTTTTCTCCTGTGATTCGAGCACAATTTATTTAGACTTTAACTGAACCTTCATCAACATGTCATGGTTCACTGCAGTTCAACGAGTGTCATTGAAGAAGTGAAGCTAGAACTGATCGTATCCGTACATATTTGAAGAGTCAAATAAAGAAGAAACAAGAATGAACATCGACTCACAATGATTTCAAATGATGGTTTCATTTGTGGATATTGTCCAAAGTAACCGTGAATTTAACAGATGCATAATTGTTCAATCATCTCATTCTATTGACAATTACCGTTTTGGCAGGAAATTAGTAATTTTAACTTGATAATAAAAAAGAAGATTAAAAAACTTGGGATTTTTAAATGTTAATGTTAAAATCCATTCATGCAATTGATTGGTTTCGATTCAATATCTGCAGCTGAACACGTTGATCACATATGAGGATCATCCATGAATGAGAAGAAACTCTCTGAGCTTCACTGAGAAACTGAAGATTAGACTTGAAGAGTAAAAATAATCTCACACTTTTAAACCATGAAGTGTTGAATCTTATTTCAAATACACAGCAATAATGTGTGAAGAGACTCAGATGTTTGACGGAGACAAGTGATGGAACAATGATCAAAGTTGCTGGAAAAGTGAAGCAATAGCAAGAGTTTGACAGAAATAATCATGTGTTCGAGACACTTTTACTTCAGCTTCATACGACTATGAACAGTTGAACAATAACTATTAAAATAATCATCATCAGAGTCTCTAACACTTCAAAAGAACCGACCAGGCCTAAGAAATAAACATTATTTAAATAAATCATATTCAAAAAGTGTAGAAAACTCATGACCTTGGCTCCTTCAAAGAAAAGAGAAAATATTCATAGTATTTGTTCAAAAGAAGATCATTTACGGGAAAAAAACTTTCTATTTTTCCTGTGAAAACATGTGAATAGAAGGAACGACTGGACGAAGAACAAACACAACGAGGTTCTGTACAATGACCCACAAAGTTCTGCTGCGATGACAAAGACATATGTTTCTATCACAACTGGTCGACCTCACTCTGACACTCTTGAGTTGATCTATCTATCAAATGTACAGAACGAACTCAAGAAGCTGCTCTGATGTTGCATTAAAAGTAGATTTTCTTCAAAACAACAACAGAAATGTTCACCTCCCGCCTGACAAACTAGGTCTTTACCAACTGTGCCTTCAAGACGAAACTCCGGCCTCCTAACTTCCACCCCTGCAAGTCCAAACTGAGGGCATTGCTGAAGTACCTGCTGACAGGAATCAACATCCTGCAGGACTCTGCAAAGTTTTCGTGAGTCTTTTTCAGTCTTGACCAGACCGGTCAGATTGTTTCAATTCACTTCGCAGCTCGTCTCTCTGTCTGCGAATTCCTGCCAAGAAGCTGCAACGGTTCGAATCCTTCGACCCGTGAATCACATGATACTTTTACCTTCAGGTAAGAAGCAAGTGTTTCTGACCTAAAACACTTTCCCTCAGAGAAGTGAACATTCCCAGCGTTCAGCGCGGCTCACTTGAGTGTCTACAAACAAGGAAGCCGACACTGTCCTTCATCGTCATCAGCATCTCCTTCATCCTCATCCTCACCTCCATCTCTGTTGGCATCTACTCTCTAACCACCTTCATCTGGTCTCCAGCTGCTTCCTCTAAACCTCCATTCAACATCTACCGTCGAGTAAGAAACTGATCACTTCATCTTAACAAATTGATTTGTGTCTGAGTTGTTTAATATGCAGGTAGTTCATTAAGAATCTTTTACCTTTTTCGTTTTATTCTCGGTTACGAAACTTACCTCAACATATCATTTTTGTCTTTCATCATTCATTCCTTTTTAATAAATTCACAAAACGTTACGTCGCTTTATGTGTCTCTAGTTTGGTTTGATTAATGGTCAATTTAAGAGCCTCTTACTCAGTAAAGAAAAGATAATCATGACAACAAGTAGTAACTTTAGTTAAATGAGATTGATTTAAACTAGTGTTTCATAGTTAATAATTAGGCCAATTAATTAATTATTATCCACGTAAAATTAATAGTTTCTTTTGTACTATAAATCAAGGGTGGTGCTCCTTTCTTCAGGTAGTTTTTAACTAGAGGCAATTTTAAAGTTAAATCTACCAGAACTTAGATGTGTTGTGGTCACAGCAGCCTGCTGTGTTCTCCTCCCCCTGGTCTGCCACTCCTCCTGTGGTCTCACCTCACACCTGGTCCTCATCACCAATCACTCTCACCTGTTCCTGATCCCCCTTCATCTACCCTTGGATTCCCCGCGGTCGGCGCCAGATCGTACTCTACTCTACCGTGGTAACTATACGTGACTGGCTCAGTTTATATGTTACCTCGTTCTCGTACTCAAGTCTCTTGTTGTTTTTTCGGACCTCATCTAACTTTTGTTCCTCTGCCTGCAGTAACTCGGATCCCTCACTCCAGCTCGCCGATCTCGCTCTCCCTCCGGCTTCCCCTTCAACTACCTGCTTCCCCTTCATCCAATAAACCCCTTTTTGTACTCTCTGGAACTTCGCCTCTGTCTGCTCTTGGGTTCAGCATCCTAGAACATAACAAGATGTTCTGAAAATAAACCTTTTTATAAAGAATAAAATACTACTTCACTGATTACTTTGTAGCTCAAAGAACAAAGTACAGAACAGACAACAGAGTTGTATTGACATGCACTGTCCAATCATTTTGAACCTTGAGTAAAAATGTAAGTAAAACACATTTTTTAATATTAATGGTTAAAAAAAATACTACAAATAATTGACTTTGTTACCTTTAAGATCATTTCTCCTCCAGCACATCCAAAAACTGAAGTGAATCTAAAGATGAATTATTGTGATTCTTATCACCGATGGTAACAATATGGAAAAAGGGAAGATAAGAAAAAGATAACTCAACAGTTTCATCATAATGAGTCAGTAATCCTTATGATTCCTTTTCATGGTGAAGAAAGTGATTCATGAGAAGCTGTGGTCGCGACGATGAAGATCAAACAGAAATATTCCTGACATGAAGCTGAATATTAAAATAGTTGAAACTTCCTGATGAAAGTATAGAAAAAATAACGATTTATATTAATCAAGATGCTCAGAAATAACTTAATTGAATTCACTAGAAGTAATTAAACTCTTATAAAGTCGTCTTTAAACCTTTAAAGCTAGAACACAGGTTACTTACATTCCTCAGTCAAGTTATCCTGTGAGACATTAATTGAATAATATAAACTCAAATAACTTCCTATGAGTGACAGGTGGAACCTAAATTACATTAAAGTACATTTGAATTAAAAGATTAATTTTAAAGAGAAGAAAGAGATAATGATTTAAATGTAAATCCATTCTTCAATACTTTATTTTCCACAATTTCAATGTATTCATTTGAAGCCACTTTGCTATAAAAGACTCAGTTCATGATGGAGGATCTTAAAAAAGTAGCTTTAAAAAATATAAATTTATCTTCTGAGTCTATTTACACTGTGACCTAAAAAAAATCCTATAAATGTTTCTTTGCTCGACTGTTTTTCTCCACGTGCAGCTCAAATAGAGACGTTTAATGAATGTTAATGAAGTTAAAATGATAAAATTATAAAAAATATCATTGAAAATGTTCTTTATTTTCCATGTGAGGACAAAACACTTTGATACTGTGATTATATATCCTGAGCTTTCATCACATTTATGTGACGATCTTCAGCCGAGAGTTTTCAGTTCTGGACGATTCATCCTGTGATGTTTGTTCACTTGTGTTTCCTCTCGTCACGAAAATACTTTTGTCAGTTCACACGATTCAAATGTTCTCGTATTCCTGCTGAAGCTCAAACATGTTGTTGTTACAATGGTGGAGGTTCAACTCCCACATTTCTGCTCATCAACATCTCTGAGAGCAACATCTCAATAGAAGTGATTTCCATAAAAAACAAAGAACGTGAGACAAAGAATATCCAGAGTTGTGTAATTGTTGGACCTCCGCCCTGAAGTACACAAACACAACGAGTGTATTGTGAACATGTTTATACGAGACACGAGTGTTGAGACAAGAACTTTCAAAGATTCAAGTTTGAGGAAAATAAACTGTTTTTATTAACATTTCATCAACTTGTTGTGGCTTTTTTGTGTTGAATTTGTATTTTTTTTCCAGTTCTTGTGAGAGTTTCCTTCAACTACTCCAGTTTCCTCCAGTTCATTGATGGTTCTTTATTGTGAATGACGTCAAATTAATTTAAAGAATGCAAAACTACTTCACACACCAGCATCAAAACTGTCATATTTCTTCTCCCACTAACTTCCTCATAGTTTCCTCTAAATATAGAATAATAATCATCATGTTCCACTGACAACATCACATTTACACAACCTTGTAAAAAAGACTCACTTTCCTTCCATTAAGATCAACAACTTGTTTTGAGTCTTTTCTCCAGTTGTAGCAGTGAAGGATGTTTGTGCTCAACACTGACCAACAATACTTCACTCTCAGATCAATATCTGTGACACTAACTAAGACTAGGATAGAAAGCATGCATTGAAATCATCCATCATGAGGATGTTAGACACGCTGGAAAACAAGATCTAAAATTGAAACTGTCAGGAAACCATGAAACATATTTTAGATCCATTTATCATCGAGAGTGACTGGAACTGAAGTTTTAATACGACTTTAACACTGGAGTTTAGTCTTGTTATCTACAGTTTAGTCTTGTTATCTACAGTTTAGTCTGGCTATCTACAGTTTAGTCTTGTTATCTACAGCTCAGTCTTGTTATCTACAGTTTAGTCTTGTTATCTACAGTTTAGTCTTGTTATCTACAATTTAGTCTTGTTATCTACAATTTAGTCTTGTTATCTACAGTTCAGTCTTGTTATCTACAATTTAGTCTTGTTATCTACAGTTTAGTCTTGTTATCTACAGTTTAGTCTGGCTATCTACAGTTTAGTCTTGTTATCTACAGCTCAGTCTTGTTATCTACAGTTTAGTCTTGTTATCTACAGTTTAGTCTTGTTATCTACAGTTTAGTCTTGTTATCTACAGTTTAGTCTTGTTATCTACAGTTTAGTCTTGTTATCTACAATTTAGTCTTGTTATCTACAGTTCAGTCTTGTTATCTACAGTTTAGTCTTGTTATCTACAGTTTAGTCTTGTTATCTTCAGTTTAGCTACAGTTTAGTCTTG
The DNA here is from genome assembly GCF_982586985.1 of Callionymus lyra. NCBI lineage: Eukaryota > Metazoa > Chordata > Actinopteri > Syngnathiformes > Callionymidae > Callionymus > Callionymus lyra. The sequence goes on from NC_141824.1 coordinate 9,034,704, forward strand.
TTATATACAGTTTAGTCTTGTTATCTACAGTTTAGTCTTGTTATCTACAGTTTAGTCTTGTTATCTTCAGTTTAGCTACAGTTTAGTCTTGTTATATACAGTTTAGTCTTGTTATCTACAGTTTAGTCTTGTTATATACAGTTTAGTCTTGTTATGTACAGTTTAGTCTTGTTATCTACAGTTTAGTCTTGTTATGTACAGTTTAGTCTTGTTATCTACAGTTTAGTCTTGTTATCTACAGTTTATTCTTGTTATCTACAGTTTAGTCTTGTTATGTACAGTTTAGTCTTGTTATCTACAGTTTAGTCTTGTTATCTACAGTTTAGTCTTGTTATCTTCAGTTTAGTCTTGTTATCTACAGTTTAGTCTTGTTATATACAGTTTAGTCTTGTTATCTACAGTTTAGTCTTGTTATCTACAGTTTAGTCTTGTTATATACAGTTTAGTCTTGTTATCTACAGTTTATTCTTGTTATCTACAGTTTAGTCTTGTTATCTACAGTTTAGTCTTGTTATCTACAGTTTAGTCTTGTTATCTACAGTTTAGTCTTGTTATCTACAGTTTATTCTTGTTATCTTCAGTTTAGTCTTGTTATATACAGTTTATTCTTGTTATCTACAGTTTAGTCTTGTTATCTACAGTTTAGTCTTGTTATATACAGTTTAGTCTTGTTATCTACAGTTTATTCTTGTTATCTACAGTTTAGTCTTGTTATCTACAGTTTAGTCTTGTTATATACAGTTTAGTCTTGTTATCTACAGTTTAGTCTTGTTATATACAGTTTAGTCTTGTTATCTACAGTTTAGTCTTGTTATCTACAGTTTAGTCTTGTTATATACAGTTTAGTCTTGTTATCTACAGTTTAGTCTTGTTATCTACAGTTTAGTCTTGTTATCTACAGTTTAGTCTTGTTATATACAGTTTAGTCTTGTTATCTACAGTTTATTCTTGTTATCTACAGTTTAGTCTTGTTATCTACAGTTTAGTCTTGTTATCTACAGTTTATTCTTGTTATCTACAGTTTAGTCTTGTTATCTACAGTTTAGTCTTGTTATATACAGTTTAGTCTTGTTATCTACAGTTTAGTCTTGTTATATACAGTTTAGTCTTGTTATCTACAGTTTATTCTTGTTATCTACAGTTTAGTCTTGTTATCTACAGTTTAGTCGTGTTATCTACAGTTTAGTCTTGTTATCTACAGTTTAGTCTTGTTATCTACAGTTTAGTCTTGTTATATACAGTTTAGTCTTGTTATACACAACACAATGGAGTGTGCTTTAAACTATTATTGTGTGTTAAACCTTCTGTTATTGTGTGTTAAACCTTCTCTTATTGTGTGCGACAGTTTCTAATCAAGCAAAACTGATTCATGGTCTTCACTGTTTCATGTCTGCAGGTCACGTGTGAAACAAACATGATTGTCACAAAAGAAAGTTGTCACACACACACAACTACACACATACACGCAACAACGCACACTCGCAACTACACGCACACAACTACACACACACAACTACACACATACACGCAACTACACACACACACGCAACTACACACACAACTACACACACGCAACTACACACACACGCAACTACACACACAACTGCACACACACAACTACACACACACACGCAACTACACACACGCAACTACACGCACGCAACTACAAACACACAACTACACACACACAACTAAACACACACGCGACTTGAACTTTTTCGTTAGATGTTTCAAATGTATGTTGTGTAGTTCAGACGACACTTGTGTGTAACATGTGTTTGTGTTTTCGTCCAATCAGGTCTTAATGAAGGACTTTTCAGCCACTTTTTAAATCATCAGCAACGATTGACAATAAACAAGTTTTCAGGATATTTTTTTTAATGTTAAACAGGTTTAAAAACTTCTAAACCGAACAGAACTCATTGTTGTTTGACTTCACGAGCAAAGAAAGTAGAAACTCTAGAGCAGATTATTGCCAACTTCAAGTTTCAATGAAGGTCGACCCTGAAGGTCACGAGTGGAGAGACATGTGGACGACACTAGAGATCTACTCGTGTCAAGATGACCTCTGACCTTCTACACTCTCAAAGATAATCACACACCATTAACAACACAAGTGTTGAAATTAGACAAAGTAGTCAAAGAGGGAATTAATTCTAGTGAAACCTTCGCTGGAACAGAAGCAAGAGTTGATACAGAAGTTTACAGGAGACTTGAATATATGCATCAGTGAAGCTTTTATCTTGTTCAGTCTCCACAGGATCATTAGCAGCAAATATTACACAAAAATAATAATAATATTGAAACAAGTCATACAATTAAATGAGAGACATTAACTAAACGCAAACATTCCCAAGAACACACAAATGATGACAATGACGCACAAAGACTCTTCTGATGAAGAGTTGAATTTAAATGCAGATGGAGTTGAGACGGTAAAGAAAGAAGCTCCAGAAACACAACAATAACTTCACCATCAAATATGCAGGAAGTCATTAGACTTCTTGGAAAAATCTAATTTAAGCTTTTGTTCATTTTCTTTTCACTGCTTCACAAGCTGTATTTGAGACTTTATATCAAATATTATAGATCAATACATCGATTAGAACTTTATTAGTCCCACGAGGAGACATTTTAGTTCACTGCTGCATCATGGGAAAAAACACAAAAGCACACTAAAAAATAAAATTGAATAAAATACTTAAATAACAATACAATACAAATATAATTCTAAATGTACACACACGAAACTACACACATACACGCAACTATACACACACAACTAGACACACACACACACATCTGTCAGTGATGAAGTTTTTTTTATTTTAAACTTTATTTTAAAGACAAAATGTGTCCAAACATCAGATTTAAAAGCTGCTGGTCTTTCTTTCTTCTTCACTTGTTGCTTCCGTTTCACTGGTTTAGTTTTTTGTCACAGAGGAAATGATGTATGTTGCCAACTAGTGGCAGGAGGTTTAATTGCAGCACACAAATGAATAAATATAGTGAATATTAATATTTAAAACATGTGTTAATTGTGAAATAAAACATCCAATGTATGTAATTTATACACACACTATCGAATTATAAACCATTAATTAGCTTTGAATAAATGTGTATTTGAAGATCCTGCTGAACAAACATCATGTTGTTCCACTGGAGATTAGAAACAAACATAATGTTTAAATACAAGTAAACACAGAAAACAGAGAAAATAACATTTAAAATTATACTGAACTTGATAGATGTTGTTGAAAGAACATATTGTGCTTTTACGTTCCTTTCATTCGGAAAATATTTTCTTTAAAAATGTAACTTTTTATTATTTTTTAAATTTTTTTCTTTTAATTAATGTCTTGAGAACAAAGTTTTAAAAATAAAATGATGTAGGAAACAATTATTCTAATATATTTAGGCAAAAAAAACATAATTTCCAAATATTAATAAGACATTTCCTCCTTGTGTTCGTGTCATATTGTGACAATTATACTGAGCAGAGATGAACAAGTTATTCTCAGTGAAAACAGTTGAAATGATTCTCAGTTTAATTGATCCACTCGCTCAAAAGCTTCCAATTATCAATGTTCACAACAATCACATCTTTTTAGAAGCTCTGAGTGGATTTTTGGTCTATTTTGTGATTTTAATCCATGAACAGGTGTTTGTATGAACACGTTGGACCAAAACTGCTTTAGAAAATGTCGCAGCTGTGACCCTGTCTGGCTGGGACAGAATATTGTAGAAACAAACCAGTGGTAACTTTGGCTGATGATTGAAAGACTGAGAAACAATTTAGTCAAAATCATGTTTCAACACTCGAGCACAAACACCTAAAATACGTTTGTTATTCACACGTGGTAGTTGTTCGTCTAAACTCTAATGATCTTTATGAAAATTTTAGGTTCTGGTGGATCCAGGTTCAGGATCTAGATTTAAAACCATTTTTAGTCCAAACTTGAGCCACATGAAATCAGTGAACTGTCGACAGAGAAACACATTTGAGTGACAGCAGTTGAAAAACCTTCACTTCCATATCTTGAGGTCCACAAGGATCTCAACGGCAGCAGGTCTGAGACTCACACGAGTCAACAAACAATCCTCAGAAACTCATCTTGGATAAGATGTCGATTTATGGAAGGAATTTACACTAAGAGGAGCAAACACAAGTGTTTTAAACAAATAAATATGAATTTAATGTGAATCTGACGCTGAGAGACGTTTAAGTAGAAACTTCAGATGAGTTTCTCCTGAAGTTGTCAGAGTAAAAAAGGCTTCTCTCTAAAGTCAGGATGACAGCAGCAGACGTGAACACATTTGTGTCGACACACAAACTGTTCCAGATCAATGGAGCGAAAACATCTTGTTAGTCGCTGATAGTTACACATCCTTCCCTGGAGTCTGACCGCCGACAAAATAACGCTTTAGAGTTTTGTTAGCGTCGGAAATCTTGTCCTTCTTTCATCTCTCTCTTCGTCAGTCATGATTGACAGTCGTTATCAACGACACGATTCACTCGTCGAGTCGTCGTCGTCTTCACTTCACCACGTTATTGATCCACAAGAGTGAGATCGACGAGTAACTGTTGACGTTTGATCAGCTATAGATGATTTTTATATGTTCACCACAGAAGTTTAGATTCAATCAAGACACGATTATTTACGATCACATCTCCACTCCAAACAAATCCCTCCATCATATCAACAACAATAAAACGATACGATTGCTAGTAAAACATTTTAATCTGTCGTACTTTAAATATAATCAGCCACTGGTGCATCATGGGAAACTCTAATTGGACATAAAGTCATTGATTTATCACTAATTAGTCGTCGTTCGATCCTCAGTCGCTTCTGGAGCAGAAAAGAAAAACATCTTAAACATGATCCCAATGGTTTCTATTCACCTCGAGCACCATCACCTGAGACTCGAGCCAGAGTTTGATTTACGACTCGTTTGATTGTAAAACACTGACTCTGGAGCTTAAATCTGGGCGAGAAGGTCCAGATGATGTGGTTCTGGTAACAATGGTGCGACACAGAAGGAGAACAATGGCTTCATGATCAGAGATGAATGGATCCTGAAGCTACAACCAGAGAAAACACTGAGTTACACTGATTTAAAAATGAAACATGTTATTGTTTTTATAGTTACATAAAGAAATGATTATGTATCTGGTGTTTTACAAATAAATTAAACTGTCATGAGTTAGTTTGTCCTTATTTTAACCAACAAAGATGAAGATATTTTAAAAGATGTGTAACATATATTTGTCAACTCTTATAAAATCACCTAAAGTCCTCATAAAAGCCACACGTTCAACAGTTTCCTGCTGAATTACAATTAATTTCAGAAGAAAACCAACGACTAAAGTGAGATAAATCAAGGTCGTGAAACAATTGCAAAAGTAAATGATTGAAAAATAAATGTGCAGAACAAACTATAATTGCAGCCTCGACTGAAACTCACCAGTTATTGCTTTTTGGTTCGAACGAACAAAGAGAGGAAATTAATATTGACACGAATAAACAACAAAGCTGTTCAGAACACAAATGAATAATTGTTGGTTTATTTTGAAATGAATAATTCTTGGTTTATTTTTAAATAAGCCTCAAAATGAAAGATGGTTTCAGGCTTTTATTTTACGTCTTATTCACTTTTTTATCAAAGAAGAAGTGAATTGAAATAATTACTTATTAACAGGATTATTTTTCATGGTAATATCTTTGAAATGAAAAAGAACCAAAACATTCATTATTTTCCCCCAAAATTTCCACAATAAAATATAAAAATCTTATTATTATGTTAACTGTTGCTTCTTCTTCTAAATGTCATGAGAATTTATTTCCACAAACATCAGTGTCAGAGAGAATCAGAGAAGAAACCATAACAAGAGAAAGATGATCTTTCTTTGTGGAAACAAGATTCTCTGATAGTTTCATCGTGAAGCAAACAAGAATCAAGGACTTCAAGCAAAGATGATATATTTACAGCATCAGTCGACTCTTGACACTTCACACTCAAAGCTGCTGTTTCTCTGCTGTTACCGTTGGATTTAAAGAGACAATATGTTCTTTTAAATCAACTTAAATCAAGTTAAATCAAATCGGTGAATATTTTGTATCAAAGCTGTCGTGATAGAAGTTAAAATATTTAAATGAAGTAAGATTCATTATGAGGAACTAAATCTTTCCAGACACTTTATTTTTACTGCTGATCACGAACAATCCTGGAGGTTTTACTGACCATTAAGGTCTTGATGCACAGATTTATAGTCAAACTCATCGCAGCGTAAAGACATCGTAAAATCAATGTTTTCAAAAAGTTAGATCCAGAGTGAAGTACTTCAGGAAACCATTGTATGAATATTGCAATATATGGTGAATATTAAGATGAAATATTGACGTTAATGTGGATTTTTAGTGGATGGAGGAGAAAAGATCATTCGTTCTGAGACTGAAAAATATGGTGGAATTAAAAACTGCTTCATGTTTAAAATTAAAATGTTATTTAATGATAAATGTTTATAAACATGTGAACGAACGAGTGACAGAAGAAAATCATGAGCATGAAGAAGAAATGATGAAGCTTCAGAATATATTACATTTCAAAGATGTTTTCTTGTGTAAATCACTGGAACTGAACTTATTTCCATCAATGGTTCACTGCAGTGACATGTGAAGAAAACTCTGACGACAAAACACACTTTGACGACAAGATTCAACATCTATGTCACGTTATGTTCAAAGATGTTTTCGTTCATTTGGTGAAATATTTGTTCATTTGTTTCTCCAAATATATTTTCATCATCAAGTTTGTACTTGAAATATAAAGATAAACTCTAAAAACATGACATATTTCTATGATCTCTTAACTTAAGAAAGAAAAACGTTTTGTCAAAGAGATTCTTAAAGATGTTTCCACATAAACAAACAAGAACTATTTGTTCCTCCGTCAACAAATCACTGAACAAGACGATTAAACCACAGACACATGTATGAGATTAAAAGAAAAACACTTTTGTATCAGAAGTCAACATTCAAATGAATGAACTCTAGGCACGAGTGAGAGATAAGAATCGAACATGTTCGTGGATCATTTGTCAGAAAGCCTGAGAGTAAAGACATCAATAAACTTTCAATTAGAGTTTTTTTTCCAAGTAAACGTTGTTTTCACAGAACTTTCTCTCAGTGTGACTCAAATAAAAGCCCATCATTAGCTCATTAGTTAGTGGTTTGTCAGGAAATAGTCTGGACATTAACACTGGATCAAGGTCACTGAGTGGTTGATTGTATTTTCCTCCATTACCCTGATCTGTTTCCACTCAACACCCTGCTGTGCAGACGAGGCAGGCGTCAAATGACTGGAGGTCAAAGTTCATACAATCAATTAAACACAGTTTAGTTTCTTTCTTGTGTGTTTGCCAGCAGAATAAAACCATATCATGTGAATATATTCATGTGAAGTCGGAGGTTCTTCTTCCAGAGGGTGAAGAAGCCACGACTCCACGAGACATGAGACTCTTTCATCTTCTCAACACTTCAGAGAAGACCATCTAACAACATGGACCTCTTTTCTAAACACCTGCTGTTCTGGAATATTTGGAAATATGTAAACAAATACTTTTCAGGAGCAAAAAAATATTCATAAAAACACTGTTTTACTTTGATCTGTTTGAGCAAAATTTGATAATTATAGTTTATTTAGACACAAATTAACATGTCCTTTAAAAATACAAGCTTTAACTTTGAAGCACAAAGTATAAATACTAAATCTACTAGATCTGAAACACACACAGTAGTTAGTACTTCTTGAACTTCAACCAACAACATGCTCGGAACCACAAGTTTCTAGTAGTACAAGTTGAAATGTAGAAAAGAGAAAAACCTGATCAATATAAGGATTTAAAAATAACTGAAAACTAAAAAACCTACTCAGGAGAATTGAAGTCACTCAAAACAAAATGTATCTTTAAATATGATACAATAACATATGCAGAGAAAATGACTTAAAGAACACAATGTGTAATACATAATACAATGTGAAGTAATTAGAACAAATTCTATAATATTTTGTTGATAACAAACCTCAGAAAATTCAGCGTGAAGAATTAAAATAAAATCATGCCTTTCATGTTTTTTCACCGTTTTTTAACACAATTTAAAAGCTGGTTTAAAAGTTCTGAGAAATGATGGAATAACTGCTGATAAAGATTGCTGTACATGACGTGGTACAAGTGTATTCATTAATGGACAGATAATAGTAAACCATGTCAAGTTGAAGCTCATTGTATTCTTGGTTCAATGGTTTGAGCTTTTGTTCTGACGATTAACGCTTCAATAGCTCAGAGTCGTTCATAAATCATAAAAACAAAACAGTTTAATCCCAAAACAATCCTGCAGCTTTGCTGCTTTAATGAGAATCTGTTTCAAAGGTTCAGTCTTAACCCTTGAGCTCAAGTGGATCACATGACTTTAGAACCACTCGCTGCATTTACACTTCACTGGCTGATGAAGAACAAGGTTTATAATTGTTCTCCATTGACTCCCTTCACACCTTCTCTCTCCACTAACATATTCATTCATGTATAAAGTAGGATGAAAATGGAGGTTTTATTAAGAAGCTCTTGTTTTACTTAAAGACGCCTCTGGTCGTGTATGAAGTCATTTGCAAAAGTCAACTGTTTACCATATTTTCCGCACTATTAGACGCACTGGATTATAAGGCGCACCTTCAATGAAGCCTATTTTAGAAATGTTTTCATAAATAGTTTGCACCGGATTATAAGGCGCATAGAATAAAAGCTACAGTCAAACGTTTGACTGGGGTTGTGTTATGCATCCACTAGATAAAGCTGTGCTAAAGGGAATTTCAACAAAACAGTCAGATAAATTAACACTTTATTAAGCGTTCTGACAACTCTGTTCACTCCCATGGTAACGATGTTCAAATGATGTTTAAAAGGCTGAGACTGGTGTTGTGAGCAGACAAATGTTGAGCGAGCAGCAGAGAAGTTGAGCGCGTGTATGACAGCTAGAGCGCGCAGCAGAGTGATTTTGAGTGTAGAACAACCAAGACACACTCGCTCAAACCAATGGCAGTAATATCACTCCATAGCCGTCCGCCATGATGTGATGTGGGTCGTAAATCCCACCCCATGATTGACTCTGAGTCAAAAAAGTGTTTGTAAACAAGTCACCACCAGTTAATGTTCATATATAAGGCGCTCCGGATTATAAGGCAATGTCTTTTTTGAGAAATTTAAAGACTTTAAAGTGCACCTTATAGTGTGGAAAATACGGTACTTAGAAGATCTAGTCCAGCTGTTCTCTCACCATCTCACATTTCATTCATCCTCACTCTGAGGATTTTAGCTTCACTGAGCAGTCGTGGGACAGAGTGTGTTTCTCAACGACTGTGTTCACGCTGTTATCCCTGCAGTTCCAGACACTTCCTCATCATTCTGCAGATCTTCACAACAACCCCCTGGATCGATGCATCTCCTGTCACAGTCACATGAAGAACCTCTGGCAGTGCTGACTGTTGTGCAGGCGAGCTGCCTCTAAAGTGTTGCTTCAGTTCCTGGTTCTCTTCCTGCTGTGGGTCTTTGAACATGTTTGTGTGTAACATCTACTTCTGGCACCTCCTGACGCCAACAACACCACATTAAAATAAAAATAACACAATGTTTTGTTGCTCATGATGACATTCTAGACAACATCAGATCACCAGTAAACACAGGCTTTGTCTCTTGCCCTGAACGACTGGGACAGTCACGCTGTGACCCTGAGACGAGAATTATGGGTAGAAAGTTACTCAATGTTTTTACCTTTAAAACTAACAGATATTGATCAAGAAGATAGTTTGGTACTTTAGTAGTTCTTCCTCAACAACTGTCAACAAATATGTTTTATTGTTTCTCTCACCACTGAATAAATCCATCATTTCATTTTTGTTGCAAACCAACTCATCTAGATCTGTGAAGGGAAACATTTTTAAAAAACAATGATTTTCTAAATGTAGCTTGAAATGTAGATATTTAGTGGAGAAGAAAACTACAAAATATAAATAATCAGGTCAATCCATTATTGAACCATGTGACTGTAAAAAAATACACAGTCAGAGTCATTTTGTCAGAATGTACCAGAAGAAAATAGAAAATATTAAACAAATGTTAAATTATTCACCAGAATATGTTCTTTAGATCCAAAGTTTCAACACAATGGAAGGATAAAAATGCAGGTAAAATGTGTCAAACATAAAGTGATCTTCTAAGATTTTGTGATTTATTTCATTAAAGCAAAGAAAAATGATTGATTGATTGATTGACATTCCTGTTCAATTGTAAATTTGTTTCGGGTCAATCAATCAAACAAAAAGTAAGAAATAATCAAATTGAGTTGATGTTCCTTGTTTTTAATCCAAAATGCTTTATAACCGTTTAAAGAATAAAGTAACAAGAACTTCTGGTTGTTGTGACTTCCAGTCCGTCGAGTTCTTTGCTCGAGGATATTGAAGTGAAATAACTATTTAATAACTGACGACATTGAGTTTCATGTTATTATGAACCAAAAACCACGAGAATAAAGTCACAAAGATGAAAATGTTCAGATGTTTCCACTGATGTTTCTAAGGCTTCAGCTGAGAACAGACACTTCTCTGCTGCTGTTAAGGTCCAGATGAGCTCAGTGGTCTTGGTCGTCCTTAGATGAAGACACTTGTGAAGCGCGAGGATCCTCAGAGCCGTCCAGACCGAAGCCATTCCACCGTCAACATGGCAGCTCGCCTGGAGTTTGTCGACTGGCAGCACGTTTGCTCTTCAGTGTGAACGCCAGGCGTCGTATTTGAAGATCAGTTCAGCTCCATCAACGAGTGTCTGGAGGACAATCCTGAGAATCTCACACCTCAATCCAATCTAACATTTCTGGACACGGTTGAACAACAGCTGCTGAAAATCAAACTATCAGCCAAAAAATATTCACTCATTTAATCATAACATTTATTCTGCCTGTTCCCAAACAGGTTAAAGTATATCCCAGCTACTCGGGGCAAGAGGCAGGGGACACCCTGAACTGGTGACTATTACAGAGAATTATACTTTTATTTTAATACACTTGTAAAAATCCTGAAATGTAACTTTTTTGTGTATTATTTCACGTTTTCTCTGGAGATTATGAGTAAAAAACAGTATCAAGTGTTTTGTAAAAGACTGAAACATAAAAGGTTCAGTGAATGTACTGAACAAGGATCTTACTACGTCCTGATCTGTCAATCAAGTGTTTACGACCTGGAGAACTGACATGAATTCATCACAACTTTACACGATTCAAAGGTGTGTGAATCCAGAGAAGAACAACACAAGGCATGTATTTACAGTAGTAGTACTAGTGTGCGTTTAGTTTGTCAAAATACTAAGAACTATTCACTTTGAGTTGACAACACAGACACGTCACGTTACTATGGAAACGAAGAGTTAGGCGACGCTTCAAAGAGGTAGAACATAAAGTTATGAAACCAATAACTCAGAGGTTTTGCTCTTCATTCCCATAAGAATGTGTTCAGTGCAGTCAGATGTGAGTCATTATCAGCATCAGTTCTGTAGAAGTGAAGGGAAGTTAGAGGAGGAGGGACATTCTGGTGACATCACAGTTGACAGAAATATTTATCTGATTGGTCGACGTCTGGCTGTGTCGTAGAACAGGAAGTAGCTCGAGTCGATCTCGCAAGCAGATAAAAATATATTTAGAAATCTTTTTTTTTTAAATGACAGACGTCTAATGCTGAGTCAAAATGGATTTTGCACGACAGTAAATAAAAACAACAGTGTTCAGGCAACACGCTCTCAAGTTGTGACCTTGTATTCACTTAGTTTATGTTTTGTTTTTACATAGTTTGTGTGTAAACACAGAGTAAAATGTCAACTTGAAGTGTCCTTTGATAACGAATGTAAAATGCAGAGGAAATATGCTTAAAAGGCGACTTGAACAATCCTTACTTTAGTGTAAGACGACACATAAAAGGTAATTGGTTGAAAACCTGCTTCGTAAATTCAAACATGTCAACATAACTCTATACAGACATGATAAAAATAAAGATACAAAATAAACAGAAAATATGTAAACAAATAACCTACTTCCTCCATACGACCGTAAAAACAACTTTAAAATATAATGAAAAACAAAAACAAAAAAGGAAAAAACATGACATTCTCGTAAAATGTCACCGTTTTATTCCAGATTGCTACACAATTATGTAAAAAAAACATTATATTAGTCCAATAAATAAAACAATTTGTGAAACATTTTAAAGACTTTAGGAAAAATATTTGCAGGCATAATTTTTAAAGGATTTAACAAGTGGACTGTGTTCGTTAAAAATCCTCAAAGCTAAGAATCGCTGCCTCGCAGTCAGAACAACCTTTTGCTTTACTTATCCATTTTCCAGTATCCAGTAAAACTATTGTAATTATGTTTGTGTCAAATGTTTCTTTGTTGATAAGATGTTTCCCTTGATGTTGGCGTATAAACATTAAATAGTCCTGCATGACTCGTCTACATGTTGGCCTGGCTTTAAACCAAGACTGCATTTCTTGTCAAAGAGAATAAACCAACATGAAGACCAGCGAGCTGCTATTTTGAAGCTGAGGACGAGGAGACGCTTCTGAGCCATTGGAAAAAAACATTGATCGTTGTAAGGACAACGATTTGGAATGGTCTGGAATAGAAAGAAACTGCTAGTGTACGGAGCAGCAGGCGTTGACCGGGTCAGCCAAAGAAAACAACAACAATCAAAGAGAAAAATATTCATGAGCTAAGAAGAAACCTCTTAGAACATCAGTTCGTAACATCAGCAAACGTTGCAGAGACATTTTGTCGTCCAACTTAAGTAGAAATACTTTCACACGAATCAGGAATTTAACCACAAAACAACCCAAATGACTTCATCAGGGCAAAAGGTGGAAGGTTTTGGACTGACCAAGACCACCACCTAACCTTGACCTAACAGAGCATTTCACCTCCTAAAGAGGAGGCTTGATGGCAAAACATCCCAAAACAGAGAAGAACAGAAAAGAGATGTGATAAAAGCAACAATCTGGCGACGTTGATGGACAGCAGGTAGCCTTGGTGTCATCCTATTTCTACCAGGGGCTCCAACACTCACTACCCTAAATAAATAGCCCCAGATCGCTTGACCCGCTTCTGTTTGGATCTAGAAATCAGGTAATGAAGATATCATGTGGTGCACGCTGGACAGGGCCTCTTCTGATTGGATGACCCCTGGATGACCCTTCCATACCGCGATCCAATCAGATCGCCTTATTATTCACATGACCGTGTTGTTGTGTTGGGCTTAGAAATCTGCCGCGAGAACGTCTTTGCCGGTAAGAAAACCTTTCAATGTTGCTCACGTTTCCGCTCAGAAACTCCGTCTAAATCAAGAATAGACACAATGTTCGATCAAGCTACTAGTATCGCTAGCGTCGGGTTCCACGTCGACCATGTTGATGATGCCTGAGGATGGGGCGGAGATAGCAGGCATCAATCTGCGCTCTTTGTCCACAGTTGGGACGAATTTTCTAATTAAAAACAGAAGCGGGTCATGTGATCCCAGACTATTTTTTTTAGGGTAGCGAGTGTAGGAGCCCCCGGTAGAAATAGGAAACACCCAGGCTAGGTAGCAGGCAATTGTTAATGCAAAGGTTATGACACCAAATCATATATTTTATTTACTTTAAGATGATTTGTTCCATTACTTTTGCTCACTTAACATAAAATGCCTTTGAGTAATACTATTTGTGATATAAATATCAGGAACTAAAGCTGAAAATTATGAAATCTAGTCTAATACTCGTCTTATGATCTGTGTAATATTAATAAAAAATATTTTCCTGGTGTCTCGTGTCTCAGTCAATAAACATCTGCTGCTCCAACAAAAAACTGGAGTCTGTTGTCCATATTCATGGTTAAACTTTATTTACACTGAAGAGAAAACAAGAGTCACAATGATTACAAACAAACAGTCAAAGAAAGATTCATCCAAACACTCGTGGATCATGTTGAAGCCTCAGAGAGTCTCTGGCTGAACATCTGCTGGAGACACATCCACCATCTCCACTTCCTCCACAGGTACTGGGAGCTGCTCTCTACTCCTGCTCCTCAGGACCACAACAACAACAACAACACACATCATGAAGATCACAACAATGAGCAGCACAGACCTCGCTAGATGGTGATCAAACTCTGGCTCTCCGAACATTACAAGGGTCTTAGATCTGAACACACAACGATTGTCTTTCATTATCACACACCAGAACTCTCCGCTGTCTTCCAGAGAGATGTTAGTGATCACCAGGCTCGTGTTGGAGTGAGAGATTCTGTCTTCTTGTTCTTGATTTAACACAAGTGATTGTCTTCCTTCAGTTCTGTTTGTCTTCATGAACCAGAGAATCACATCAGGCTGTTTCCAGTCGCATCGAAGAGTCACGTTTTCTCCTCCAGTGAAGAACACATCAGCAGGCGGGTCAGACTCAGGACACACATACAGGTACTGATATTCATGATCCCGATCACTCTGCTCACAGATGTATTCACCTGTGTGGTTCAAGGTCAGTGATGGTAACATCAGAGTGTAGTTGTGACTCTCTTCATATGTCGTCGCTGAAATAATCTTCCACATGTGTGTTTTGTTTCCACTGATGTCAGAGCAGTTCAGCTCCAGACTCTCTCCCACCCAGCGGTGAATATAATTTGGTTGAACATAAACTTCAAACCTGTTCAGTAGGTCACAGGTCTGATGGTTCTTCTCCAGGCAGAAATAAAAGTTTGTACGAGGAAATGTTACCAGCAGAGATGGTTTGTTCTTCACTTGCTGTAGTTTGTACATTGAAGATGTTTCATCATCGATTAAAGCTAATTCCATAGTTCTTGTTCTGTGGTTATATTGATGTAAAGCCCACTGGACACTCTGGTTTGGTCCCACACCGTCACAAGTCAGCTCCAGTGTCTGTCCAGCAAGAAGGTCAAAAGACTGAAATCTACTCTTCCGTGTGTCACAAACCAGGAGAGTGAAGTTCCTCTCGTGCGTCACGTTGTTCTGGGTCCAGCACTGTTCTTGGTACTGACCCGAGTCTGAAACCTCCAGAGGGTATATTGTATAATAATCTTCTGTCTGCAGCCTGGAGTCATGATGCTGTGAAGAGTTCCACAGAAGTTTCTTCTGCTCACCGCTCCATCTTGAGATCAAGCAGACGTCATCAGCGGTTTTGTTCAGGATGAAGCCATGAGACTCTCCTTCCATCAGGAGGGTTTCAGCGAGGATGTTGTTGAAGAAGAACGCCACCAGCAGCAGGATCTGTGCAGCCATGTCTTCGTCTGTGAGTGAGAGTCAACTCTGCTGCTGCTTTATGATCTCAATCTCTTCACCATCAGCAGCTTCTCACGTACGATCGTTGGAACGATATCGTCACGATGACGCTCTGAATGCTACTTCCTGTTCGCTTTATCAGGTGTGAAGCGTCAACGGAAACTATTAGGAATTCATACGTATCTTCACATCATTCTTATGCAACTCAGCCAAAAACATATTTCTTATCGTTCATTCAATCAAACTGACTTTAACTTGTTTCTCTTCTATCACTTTAGTTTTGTATAATCACTGCACTTTTTAAAAATATTAACATTTCATTGATGCATGTGAGAAAATACACAAATCAATCTGTTTTCCTTTTTGTCCTTTTCTGCTCATAACGAAGGCGGATTCTTTTTCTTTTCCTTCATCCTAGTCCGTCTCTGCTGCTCTCGTCTAATCTCTTGGAGACTCTACATTTCTTTTACAAATCTCAAATCAACAACCATTGATGAGGTCAGCTGGTCTCGCAACACAATTGATTATTTGGTTTGATGATCATTTAGTTTCTGTGGTCACCTGGTGTTCGACACGGATCCTACGGACTGGGATCTGGGATTTGAAACCGTTACAAAATGAATGCTATTGTTCTGATTGTTCATGGGATTCATGAGAAGCAGCTGAAGCTTCTGAGATCGTTGTTCTCACATGGAATTATTTCAGTCCATGTTGGAAAAATCAATGATAACCAAACATTATATTTTTCCTAACGTGGATTTCACTTGATAAAGTCGACCCTAAAATTATTATACACTATACGTATACGCCATATAGTAGATCAAAGAACGAAGCAAAGACACACCCGGGAAAGGGGGGCTAAAAGACAGAAACCCCCACCCGAGAATATTTGAATGATTAGATTACAAGAAAACAAATTAGGATGTCTCTCAATTGGGGATCGGGACACAGGGAACTTGAAAGAACCATTTGGCCGGAAAGAGACGACCTCCCTCACCGGAAATTTGCCTAAAATATAGCGATGTTTCTACAGATCGGGGCCTTTTCTCCCGGGATTATTGACCTGTACAGTCACCGGGACAAAGTGTGGCCGATCCATCGTAAATCTTGTATTTTGTTTGACTTGGAGCGGCGAATAAACGACCCGTGACACACTCTGATTGTCCATCTTTCTCCACGAAGCGAAGCATAAGAACCGGGGAAAGGAAGTGACGTCGTGTTAGAGCGACAGAACGGACTCCGTGTTTTGACGTTTTAGCATGTAACAGCAGATTTGGGAAAGTGTTGAAGGTATGAAGTGATGCCTGGTTCTATATAGTCCAACATTTCTGAAAAGCGTAAAGATCATTTTTAATATTGTTTTTTGTACCGTCTTCTTTTAAATGTCTTTATTTTGTTACAACCCTGTAGCACTTTGAGATTTATTGTCTTTATGTAAAGTGCAATACAAACAAGATCTATTTTGATTATTGTTAAAACTGCCGAACGATCAGCATGAAACTGATCTTTAATGCAATTAAATTCCATTTTCATCTTTTTTTCTTCCACTTGAACAAGTGAAAAACAAGTGAAAAAACTTTTTTTTGGTTATTTTTTAAGATTTCATGATCCATTTCTCTAAAGATCAAGTTCGTCTGATATTTGCTGACGTGTCTGCAAATGCATTTCCTAGAGAAACTAGACAGTTTTTGTCGTGAGAGTTTAATAACAGCAACTCTTTTTGGTAACAAGATTGCATTGAGTAGATGTTTCCATTTTAAACTACTTTTCATCGTGTTCCTGAATGAACTGCAAACAATTCCAAGGAGCTGAAAGCATATCGACTGTCGGTTAATAGTTTAACTTATTATAAGTTCCTGACTCTTGCAAGACTTTATCGTCTGTTAACGTTAACCATCACAGCTGCTCTTCTGTAGCGTGAGGTTGCCATAGCAACACTGGCAACATGACACGTGTTGAGCTGGTGATAAGAACTAAAGGAAACTTTGCAGATGAAAGGTATACGAGCTCCTGCAAACACAAGTTCCTTTTCTTTTTTCTTCAGTGTGTCACAAAGAGGTTAAAGGAATGTGTGGCTTTCAGTCCCTCAAAACCCATGTCAGGGTGACCTAATGTCTCCGTGTGAAAATGATCTTCAGCGTCTAAATCCTCATCAAGGCCAGTGAGATTCGTCTCTTTTCTGGGCTCAAGCTGCTCAAGGCTACAGTAAGTAAGTCATTTTTATTTATATAGCGCTTTTCTAGACCAGGGTCATAAAGCGCTTAAACCATCAAAACAATATTCAATAAAGTATATACTTTAAAGGTCAAGATAAAACTGATAACACAACAGGAGTTCCAGAAAATCAAGGAAAAGCCTGAACAAATAAAAACGTCTTAAGATGTTTCTTAAAGGAGTCAGTAGATCCATCAAACACAAAGAGAGAGGAAGATCGTTCCAAAGCTTAGGAGCAACAGCCTGGAAGGATTTCTCTCCTCTGGTCCTGAACCGTGTGCGTGGAACCATAAGTAGATTCTGATCCAAAGACCTCAGTGCCCGAGCTGGGGTGTAAGGCTGGATCAGATCACTGATGTAAGGAGGAGCCTGACCATGAATAGATCTGAAAGTAAGAACCAGAATTTTAAAATTGATCCTGAAAGAAACTGGAAGCCAGTGAAGAGTTTAAAGGATCGGAGAAATGCGAGTTCTTCTACTAGAGCGGGTCAGAATTCTCGAGTTCTGAATCAACTGTAGGGGAGACAGATCCTTCTTGTTAAGACATGAAAACAAACTGTTACAGTAGTCCAGACGTGAAGACACAAATGCATGGATTACAAGCTCCAGATCATGTTTTGCTAAAGTTAACAGTAGTAACTCCAGTCTGTTGATTCTACAAACAAAATAATATCAATAACATTAAAAAAGTGGTGAAAGGCATTACTCAAGAGATCGTGGTTCACTAGTCTGTATGTTTTCATTTGTCCTAGTAATTCTATCCATTCAGGAGGATCATGTTTTTAAACAACACGTCCTCGAACCCAAGTCCTCGACCGTCCCACGCTGTGTCAGAGCCCGAGACGTCACTCGGGCGACACAATAGAGACATAAACGTGGGTTTGAGTCGCATCGGGTCACCATGTGATATACAGAGAACTCCCTCAACGTCGGACTCAGACGGACCGGGTCACATTTGACGCGTCGCCCGACTCTACGTTGCCATGGTAACGCGATGTGTCGGTGTTGTCGTTTATCTACTGTAATTCTCAGACTATGAAGCGCACGTGTCGTCTTTTCTTAGGAAAGAAATCGATAGAAAAATGATGTTTCAATATTTAATCCAAGCTACTGTAAAAGTGTCAGTTTGAGTCTTTATGTAGCAAGAAAATACAGTATTGAGTCGACTCTGCTGCTTCATGCAGAGCTTCTCACCTACGATCGTTGGAACGATATCGTCACGATGACGCTCTACATGCTACTTCCTGTTAGCTTTATCAGGTGTGAAGCGTCAACGGAAACTATCGCTTTAGTTGTGTATAATCAATTGCAAAATGTTAATTAAATATATATTTCAGTGTCTAAATTTAAAGTGGATTTACAAAAGTAAGTTATTAAAGTGAGAAGTCGTATTAGGAGAAACTCAGATGTTTAAAGCTTAAAGCTGCAGACGGTTCAAAAGACAGTTAATGTGAAGTGAAATCATTTTTTATCATTTATGTCATGATTTATTCTGACACTTTATTATTCCAATAAACTTTCCCGATTTATTTCTACGTCACTCGACAGATTGATGGTGTGATACACTTTAAAGTCAGAATATAAAGTGGTGTTTAAGGTTGTTGGTGTGAAGATGTGTTTGTCAATCAAACAGTTAAATGTGTTTGAAAATCAGTTTTCAAAACATTCATGTGACAAACTCTTCAAACCAGTGGTGTTGACCTCGTGACCTCGAGCAGCGACTGATGAAACTGAGGTCGAAGGTGAACACGAGTCGAGATCATCTGCTGACAGACGTCTGGACAGAGATGACGAGTCAAAGCGAGTTAGTTGGTTTGTAACTGAGATAAATAGACAACAAATGAGAAACTAATTCTAGATATGTTTAAAAAATAAATCATAGATTTTCAAACTTCCCAAAAACATCTCCACGAGCAAAACACATTTTTGAAAGTATTTCCAGAAGAATCTAAAAACACAGGTTCATGGAAACCATCAAGACTAAGTTAATGGATTAACTTCCACATCTTCATCTGGGATTTAAATCAGTGTAACATCAGAAAACAAAGTGAGCCAAAGACGGTTCCAGCCACGTTATTTCTTATGACCTTGAGCTCATTCTTGTTCGTGTCAAATGTTTCTTTGTTGATTAGATGTTGCCCTTGATGTTGGCGTATAAACATTAAATAGTCCTGCATGACTCGTCTACATGTTGGCCTGGCTTTAAACCAAGACTGCATTTCTTGTCAAAGAGAATCAGGAATTTAACCACAAAAAAAAAAAACTGTTACAAAAAGCACACCTAATGACTTCATCAGGGCAAAAAGTGGAAGGTTTTAGACCAAGACCCCCACCTAACCTTGACCTAACAGACCATTTCACCTCCTAAAGAGGAGGCTTGATGGCAAAACACCCCAAAAACAGAGAAGAACAGATAAAAGCCTGGAAAAATGCAACAATCTGGCGACGTTGATGGACAGCAGGTAGCCTTGGTGTCATCCTATTTCTACCAGGGGCTCCAACACTCACTACCCTAAATAAATAGCCCCAGATCGCTTGACCCGCTTTCGTTTGGAACTAGAAATCAGGTAATGAAGGCATCATGTGGTGCACGCTGGACAGGGCCTCTTCTGATTGGATGACCCCTGGATGACCTTTCCATACCGCGATCCAATCAGATCGCCTTATTATGCACATGACCGTGTTGTTGTGTTGGGCTTAGAAATCTGCCGCGAGAACGTCTTTCCCGGTAAGAAAACCTTTCAATGTTGCTCACGTTTCAGCTCAGAAACTCCGTCTAAATCAAGAATAGACACAATGTTCGATCAAGCTACTAGTATCGCTAGCGTTGGGTTCCACGTCGACCATGTTGATGATGACGTGAAGCCCTGAGGATGGGGCGGAGATAGCAGGCATCAATCTGCGCTCTTTGTCCACAGTTGGGACGAATTTTCTAATTAAAAACAGAAGCGTGTCATGTGATCCCAGACTATTTTTTTTAGGGTAGCGAGTGTAGGAGCCCCCGGTAGAAATAAGAAACACCCAGGCTAGGTAGCAGGCAATTGTTAATGCAAAGGTTATGACACCAAATCATATATTTTATTTATTTTAAGATGATTTGTTCCATTACTTTTGCTCACTTAACATAAAATGCCTTTGAGTAATACTATTTGTGATATAAATATCAGGAACTAAAAGCTGAAATCGAGTTTAATACTCGTCTTATGATCTGTGTAATATTAATAAATAATATTTTCCTGGTGTCTCGTGTCTCAGTCAATAAACATCTGCTGCTCCAACAAAAAACTGGAGTCTGTTGTCCATATTCATGGTTAAACTTTATTTACACTGAAGAGAAAACAAGAGTCACAATGATTACAAACAAACAGTCAAAGAAAGATTCATCCAAACACTCGTGGATCATGTTGAAGCCTCAGAGAGTCTCTGGCTGAACATCTGCTGGAGACACATCCACCATCTCCACTTCCTCCACAGGTACTGGGAGCTGCTCTCTACTCCTGCTCCTCAGGACCACAACAACAACAACAACACACATCATGAAGATCACAACAATGAGCAGCACAGACCTCGCTAGATGGTGATCAAACTCTGGCTCTCCGAACATTACAAGGGTCTTAGATCTGAACACACAACGATTGTCTTTCATTATCACACACCAGAACTCTCCGCTGTCTTCCAGAGAGATGTTAGTGATCACCAGGCTCGTGTTGGAGTGAGAGATTCTGTCTTCTTGTTCTTGATTTAACACAAGTGATTGTCTTCCTTCAGTTCTGTTTGTCTTCATGAACCAGAGAATCACATCAGGCTGTTTCCAGTCGCATCGAAGAGTCACGTTTTCTCCTCCAGTGAAGAACACATCAGCAGGCGGGTCAGACTCAGGACACACATACAGGTACTGATATTCATGATCCCGATCACTCTGCTCACAGATGTATTCGCCTGTGTGGTTCAAGGTCAGTGATGGAAACATCAGAGTGTAGTTGTGACTCTCTTCATATGTCGTCGCTGAAATAATCTTCCACATGTGTGTTTTGTTTCCACTGATGTCAGAGCAGTTCAGCTCCAGACTCTCTCCCACCCAGCGGTGAATATAATTTGGTTGAACATAAACTTCAAACCTGTTCAGTAGGTCACAGGTCTGATGGTTCTTCTCCAGGCAGAAATAAAAGTTTGTACGAGGAAATGTTACCAGCAGAGATGGTTTGTTCTTCACTTGCTGTAGTTTGTACATTGAAGATGTTTCATCATCGATTAAAGCTAATTCCATAGTTCTTGTTCTGTGGTTATATTGATGTAAAGCCCACTGGACACTCTGGTTTGGTCCCACACCGTCACAAGTCAGCTCCAGTGTCTGTCCAGCAAGAAGGTCAAAAGACTGAAATCTACTCTTCCGTGTGTCACAAACCAGGAGAGTGAAGTTCCTCTCGTGCGTCACGTTGTTCTGGGTCCAGCACTGTTCTTGGTACTGACCCGAGTCTGAAACCTCCAGAGGGTATATTGTATAATAATCTTCTGTCTGCAGCCTGGAGTCATGATGCTGTGAAGAGTTCCACAGAAGTTTCTTCTGCTCACCGCTCCATCTTGAGATCAAGCAGACGTCATCAGCGGTTTTGTTCAGGATGAAGCCATGAGACTCTCCTTCCATCAGGAGGGTTTCAGCGAGGATGTTGTTGAAGAAGAACGCCACCAGCAGCAGGATCTGTGCAGCCATGTCTTCGTCTGTGAGTGAGAGTCAACTCTGCTGCTGCTTTATGATCTCAATCTCTTCACCATCAGCAGCTTCTCACGTACGATCGTTGGAACGATATCGTCACGATGACGCTCTGAATGCTACTTCCTGTTCGCTTTATCAGGTGTGAAGCGTCAACGGAAACTATTAGGAATTCATACGTATCTTCACATCATTCTTATGCAACTCAGCCAAAAACATATTTCTTATCGTTCATTCAATCAAACTGACTTTAACTTGTTTCTCTTCTATCACTTTAGTTTTGTATAATCACTGCACTTTTTAAAAATATTAACATTTCATTGATGCATGTGAGAAAATACACAAATCAATCTGTTTTCCTTTTTGTCCTTTTCTGCTCATAACGAAGGCGGATTCTTTTTCTTTTCCTTCATCCTAGTCCGTCTCTGCTGCTCTCGTCTAATCTCTTGGAGACTCTACATTTCTTTTCCAAATCTCAAATCAACAACCATTGATGAGGTCAGCTGGTCTCGCAACACAATTGATTATTTGGTTTGATGATCATTTAGTTTCTGTGGTCACCTGGTGTTCGACACGGATCCTACGGACTGGGATCTGGGATTTGAAACCGTTACAAAATGAATGCTATTGTTCTGATTGTTCATGGGATTCATGAGAAGCAGCTGAAGCTTCTGAGATCGTTGTTCTTACATGGAATTTTTTCAGTCCATGTTGGAAAAATCAATGATAACCAAACATTATATTTTTCCTAACGTGGATTTGACTTTATAAAGTCGACCCTAAAATTATTATACACTATACGTATACGCCATATAGTAGATCAAAGAACGAAGCAAGACTTAAAGACGGCTAAAAGACGGAAACCCCCACCCGAGAATATTTGAATGATTAGATTACAAGAAAACAAATTAGGATGTCTCTCAATGGGGGATCGGGACACAGGGAACTTGAAAGAACCATTTGGCCGGAAAGGGACGACCTCCCTTACCGGAAATTTGCCTTAAATATAGCGATGTTTCTACAGATCGGGGCCTTATTGGCCTGTACAGTCACCGGGACAAAGTGTGGCCGATCCATCGTAAATCTTGTATTTTGTTTGACTTGGAGCGGCGAATAAACGACCCGTGACACACTCTGATTGTCCATCTTTCTCCACGAAGCGAAGCATAAGAACCGGGGAAAGGAAGTGACGTCGTGTTAGAGCGACAGAACGGACTCCGTGTTTTGACCGTTTTAGCATGTAGCAGCAGATTTGGGAAAGTGTTGAAGGTATGAAGTGATGCCTGGTGCTATATAGTCCAACATTTCTGAAAAGCGTAAAGATCATTTTTAATATTGTTATTTGTACCGTCTTCTTTTAAATGTCTTTATTTTGTTACAACCCTGTAGCACTTTGAGATTTATTGTCTTTATGTAAAGTGAAATACAAACAAGATCTATTTTGATTATTGTTAAAACTGCCGAACGATCAGCATGAAACTGATCTTTAATGCAATTAAATTCCATTTTCATCTTTTTTTCTTCCACTTGAACAAGTGAAAAACAAGTGAAAAAACTTTTTTTTGGTTATTTTTTAATATTTCATGATCCATTTCTCTAAAGATCAAGTTCGTCTGATATTTGCTGACGTGTCTTCAAATGTATTTCCCAGAGAAACGAGACAGTTTTTGTCGTGAGAGTTTAATAACAGAAACTCTTTTTGGTAACAAGATTGCATTGAGTAGATGTTTCCATTTTAAACTACTTTTCATCGTGTTCCTGAATGAACTGCAAACAATTCCAAGGAGCTGAAAGCATATCGACTGTCGGTTAATAGTTTAACTTATTATAAGTTACTGACTCTTGCAAGACTTTATCGTCTGTTAACGTTAACCATCACAGCTGCTCTTCTGTAGTGTCAGGTTGCCATAGCAACACTGGCAACATGACACGTGTTGAGCTGGTGATAAGAACTAAAGGAAACTTTGCAGATGAAAGGTATACGAGCTCCTGCAAACACAAGTTCCTTTTCTGTTTTCTTCAGTGTGTCACAAAGAGGTTAAAGGAATGTGTGGCTTTCAGTCCCTCAAAACCCATGTCAGGGTGACCTAATGTCTCCGTGTGAAAATGATCTTCAGCGTCTAAATCCTCATCAAGGCCAGTGAGATTCGTCTCTTTTCTGGGCTCAAGTTGCTCAAGGCTATAGTTGTCCGTAGTAACTCCAGTCTGTTGATTCTAGAAACAAAATAATATCAATATCATCAAAAAAGTGGTGAAAAGCATTACTCAAGAGATCGTGGTTCACTAGTCTGTATGTTTTCATTTGTCCCTCAACTCCCTCAACGTCGGACTCAGACGGACCGGGTCACATTTGACGCGTCGCCCGACTCTTCGTTGCCATGGTAACGTGACGTGTCGGTGTTGTCGTTTATCTACTGTAATTCTCAGACTATGAAGCGCACGTGTCGTGCACAAACACCTGCATTCAAACGTGACGACGTATATAGGATTCTTATGAAAGAAATTAAATCGATAGAAAAACGATGTTTCAATATTTAATCCAAGCGACTGTAAAAGTGTCAGTTTGAGTCTTTATGTAGCAAGAAAATACAGTATTGAGTCGACTCTGCTGCTTCATGCAGAGCTTCTCACCTACGATCGTTGGAACGATATCGTCACGATGACGCTCTACATGCTACTTCCTGTTAGCTTTATCAGGTGTGAAGCGTCAACGGAAACTATTAGGAATTCATACGTAGCTTCACATCATTTTATGCAACTCAGCTAAAAACATTTTTTCTAATCGTTCATTCAATCAAACTGACTTCAACTTGTTTCTCTTCTATCACTTTAGTTTTGTATAATAAAATGCAAAATGTTAATTAAATATATATTTCAGTGTCTAAATTTAAAGTGGATTTACAAAAGTAAGTTATTAAAGTGAGAAGTCGTATTAGGAGAAACTCAGAGGTTTAAAGCTTAAAGCTGCAGACGGTTCAAAAGACAGTTAATGTGAAGTGAAATCATTTTTATCATTTATGTCCTGATTTATTCTGACACTTTATTATGACCTTGAGCTCATTCTTTCATTGTCTTGCGAGAAATTCTGCAGAATCTAAATGGAACCAGATGGTTTGATGAATCAGCTAAAATAAAACATGGCTCCAGGTTGAGGTTCTGCACCTGAATAAATGGATTATAAACAGTTTAATTTAAACTAAATGTTCACCATCATATGATCCTGAAGACGCCTTTTAGAAGAAGTGGTTTTGGTCTGTGTGCTGGTCTTCTTCGTCAAGGACAAATTAACCACTTTGGGACTCAAAAGAATAATTTTTCTGTCTGTAAAACACATGAGTCGTGTCTTCTTCTCTTTAAGATAAAACACAATTTACCCACAATGCACCGAGTCCAGTTTTAATGATTCATTCGACTTTCTCCTCGACTGCTTCCTGACCTGATAAAAACATGTTCATTTATCTATTTCTGGTTAATGTATCCCAGTATATTCAACAACCTCAGGCTGATCACCTGAGACTCTTGGAAAAGACTTTGATTTACGACTTATTTTAGAGCTGATCCCAAACCTTTGGCCGAAGCTACAGTGAAGATCTGTTAGATTTGCTCAATAGTTTTGGTGATAAAGTGACTCACTTACTCTGGTTACACAAATAAAGTCACACCTTCAATGAGCAAAACTTAGGATTAACGTTGAAAATGCAGTTTATCTTTTTAAGTTTGTATCTGTTTTCAAGGCTCAGTTTATTTGAGATGAAATGCGGATGAAAAATGTTCAACCAGAAGAAGAGTTTTATTGCTAAAGAAAATTAAAAAATTGTTAAAATGATCCAAATGTAAAGGTTTGTATTTCAGAGTAAAAACCTTTTATCTTCAGACCAGTGAACGTTTGAGTTAAAATAGATGCAACAAAACATTATTCTGATTATTGAGCAACAAAAGGAACTTGAAGATCCGTTCAACTTGTACAGGAGTGAGTTAAATGTTTCACTTGTCATGTTTATTTGTACTAATGTAAATGAAGACAATTCTATACTAATAATAAATGAAGGGTATTTTAATAAATAAAGAAACATAAAATAACAACTGTAAACAGAGAAACTGAAGCAGGTCAAAATAAATTTTCTGGTGATTTTAAATCTGCTTCATTTTTCTAGAAACTGGCAGTTAAATAATATTATTTTACCGCAAATGTGTGTTTAAAACTGTGAGCTGCTCTAGTAGAAGAACTCACATTTCCCACGATCCTTAAATCTCTTGACTGGCTGCCAGTTTCTTTCAGGATCATTTTAAAATTCTGGTTCTTACTTTCAGATCTATTCATGGTCAGACCTTCCATCAGTGATCTGATCCAGACTTACACCCCAGCTCGGGCTCTGAGGTCTGTGGACCAGAATCTACTGATGGTTCCTGAACACACTTCAGGACCAGAGGAGAGAAATCCTTCCAGGCTGTTGCTCCTAAGCTTTGGAACCATCTCTGTGTTTGATGATCTACTGACTCCTTCAAGAAACATCTGTGTTTGATGATCTACTGACTCCTTCAAGAAACATCTGTGTTTGATGATCTACTGACTCCTTCAAGAAACATCTGAAGACACTTTTATTTATACTTTTCCCTGATTTTCTTGTTGTTTATCTTTTGTTGTCCTCATCTTTTAAAGTATATATTTTAACTGTGTATTGTTTTTGTTGTTAAAGCACTTTGTGACCCTGGTCTAGAAAGATCTTTACAAATAAACTTTACTTTACTAACTTTAGAAGAACATTTATTTATGAATTTATCTCAGACTTTAGTTACAGAGCAGAGATTTAAAAGTCGTATCCTCTAACGACTCATGGATTTCAGTCTAAAATCAAATCATTCAGTTTCCAGATGTAAATCTTCTTCTGTCCAGATGTTCTGTTGCTTTTCTCAGCTTCAACCTCCTGCAGCAGAGAAGCAGCATCAAGAACACAGTGAGCCTCGAGTCCTGAGTCCATTATCTTGAGTCATTAGTGTTTGAAAACAGAGTCACATTTGTAATAGAAGCACAATTACAAACTCAATTGAGTGGAAAATGAGAAAAAGCACGTCTGAGTTCCTCAACCGTCCTCTGAGACGTTTACATCCAACGATTACAAAGTTTGTTCCATGATCTTGTAGTTTGTAGAAGATCTCAGAGAATCACTTGATCAACAACCTCAGGATATTATCAACATTTAACCTGATGGTAAAATAAAGTGTAGATACTGTGGACGAAGAAGTGAATATAGAAGTGGTTCTGATGTTATGAAGCAATAAATGTTATATTTTCATTCATAGAAACACAATTGTTTACCAGGAGGATCCAGTTGATGTGTGTAACCTGCTGCATGATGCAAACACACATCAGGTTCTATAGATGACAAAATACAAATCATTGTAAACGAAGAGAAAATGTGAAACATGTGAATAAAGATGAAAAAAGCTTGTGTTTGTGTCACGTGAACATGTTGAAGAGTTTGTTTGTAAACGTCTGCACCAGTGACTCTGTGGGTAGAACCTGGTGAATTGAAAACAAAGTGAGATAAATGAACATCTTTCTCACTGAGGTTTCCTCCAAACAACACCTCCTTGAACGCCCTGCAGGAGGAGAGATAGAAGAGCAGGAGGACTTTCTTTACTGCTGTGGTTTCATCCTCCAAAATAACATGTTTACAAACACTTTCAACATTTATGACATGAAACCATCTTTTAACTGAAATGTTGATTTACTATCATCTCGCCTTCATCTCTCCATCATCTCATCATCATCTCGCCATCATCACCAACCTTATCTCATCATCATCTCACTCTATCTACAGCATCTCCTGACTTTAAAGGTGCATACAAGCCTAATGTCCTTGTTTTCTTCTTTTTTTCTCCTTTTTTTTTATTAAACATTATCATCTTCGTCTTTGCCATTTAAAGAAATTCCTTGTGATTTTTAAAAAAAAAAAAAGGTTCATGTCTAGTGATAAAATCACAGCTTATAAAATGTCATTTCACACGAGTGCAAATGTGACCTCAGAGGTTTCAGACACAGAATCCTCCTGATTCTAAAAGGTCATCATGACCCAACAGAGTCTTGGAAAATACAATACTTTAGAGAAAAGTGCTTTTATCTCCATTTTGTTTCTTTTCTCTTTGACATGTGTTGCAGATCATTCACTGAACCTGTGATGATTTTTGTTATTCATACATTATGCATAAATACCTGATAAAAACCTCCACAATCTGTACATGTAGAGTCTAGTGATGTCACATTTAACTTTGTGGATATTCTTGTATGTTTTATTTGTTATTTTGCAAACAGACGATGATAAATGTTATAACAGCAAATGTACTGAAGCAAAAACAAATGGATACATGTTTGAAAAAACATTATAAAATACAAGCAGCAGCCGATTCCAGATTTCAGTTAAATATTACATCAACAATTTAATTTTAGAAGGAAAATGTTCTTGTTACTCTCAATGCTTATGAAGAAACTCAAAGTGTTTCGATCCATTTGTTTTAACCAACATCAACTCTAACTTAACAAACCAAGTGTCAACCATTAATCCATGGAGAGATTTATTGATCAGTAGATTCATGTCCTAATAAACACAAGAACATATTAAAATATCTAAAGACCGACACACCAGACCCACACTTATAATAATATAATATAGTGAATAATCAGGTGACATAGAGTGATTTAAATAAAAGTTAACTAACTAATTTATTAACCAGCTGCAGAGAAACAGTGTATTTCAAGAAGAAGTGAAGAATCACTACATTGACTTGTTCGCCTCAAATCAACTCCTGAGTAAATAAACTCCAGGAGATTGAATTTCTTTTGCAACAAGAGTGTTTGTTTGTTAATTCAACATTTCCATGATGTGCTTGGTTGCCTTTGATAAAAACAAGCCTCTGGACGTGTAATATTGAAACTATTCAACAGTTGATCCAAACAGATGGATATCAATGAAAAACTAATAGAATAAATAAACTGTTTAATGTATGAAATCCATCTGATTCCAAGTCTTTAGTTACATCTCAACTGCAGTAATGTCTGTAAAAACATCAGTCTTGAGTTTATCTAGAAGTTTTGATGATGAATGAATCCACAGCAACACTGTTCATTAAGTGATGAAAGTCATTCATTTAAATGATTTAAGTAGATTTAATAACACCGTAAATTAGTATTTTTCATCCCATTTTCTAGAACATGTCACATAAACAAGAGTCTTTTGTAGATTCAGTTCAATGCAGTCTTTAAAAACAAGATGTTTTTTATATATTTGTTAAAGTATAAATCCCATACAGTTCAGTCAGCCTGAGTGTATCTCTTTATTTGAACTTTGTTCTCTTTAGTTGAACTTTGTCGTTCATTGCACTTTGTTTGCTTTACTTGTACTATGTCATCAATAATTCTTCCTTAATCTCTTTGGAGACCAAGAGTAAATCAACCCTTCAACTTGTTCTCTTTGCACTTTTAGTTTCATTTGAACTTTGTTTGTTTCATTTGAACTTTGTTTGTTTCATTTGAACTTTGTTTAATTTCTATTTGTTTGTTTCATTTGAATTTTGTTTTTTTTATCTGCTCTTTGTTTGTTTTATTTGCCCTTTGTTTTTTATAATTGCACTTTTTTTTAAATTCATTTGAACTTTGTTTTATTTGCTCTTTGTTTGTTTTAAGGTGTTCCACATGACAAAATTAAAGAAGACGCTACACAGATACAAACTTAGTTCCAGCCTCGTTGTTTCCCAGGCGAATACACTCGGTAACACAACTGTAACAGACTGTCTCTTCTGTAGGAATTATGTTGGGGCAAATTTATGTGCAATTTAATGTCAGTGAAAATTATTATTTTACAGACGTCGCTTATCCCGTGTGAATGCACTTAAAATAACGCAGAGGAGGTCATTTACAAAACACTGAGGTCCTCAGGTAATACTTATCCTGTGCAAATAGGACTTTAGATTAACTTTTAAAGCCAGTTTTGCTCACATATAAAGTGCTGAACATTTATCTGCTCAGTGTTTTGTCAACTTCTTTCAAAGTCAAGGTTGAAACCAGAAGACGAAGGATCTTCTCAAGACTACATTTAAAAGCCTGGTCTCTGCCTCACATCCAATGGTTCTGACAGATTAATAAAGTGAAGGTTTGTGGTGTCGAGCTCCAGATAAAAGTGCAGAGACTGTCATGGTTGGACGTTTATCAGAGAACGACGTGACTTGGAGGAAATTCAACACTTTCTTTGTGCAGTGATAAACTATTGTTCTTCATCTAGAAGTATATGAAAATATCATCATTGAACTCATGGAACAACTTCATCAATTTTACAAAGATGAATAAACCACAATTGTTGTTTGAGGAGAAGAGTTGCTGATGTCAGCAGATCTTCAGGTGAAGGACAAACATATACAGCAGAAGTTGTGCAGGAGGACAGAAGTCTAGTTCTGGAAAATCAATGTGAGAACATCAAGTGAAGACGTGAGGACGTGATGAAGGTCTGGACGTCATTTATCTCGACTACACCAGAGAACATTGTCTTCAGTTTTGCTGCAGGACGACATGAAAGTCATTTCCTCACAGGAGCTCCAGAAAACAGTGAGTTTGAGGAGTGGACGCAGCATTAGAGTCATTGTAACATCACTCTGAGCAGCCTTAGAAGCATCAACACATCCCTGAGATCTACCTCTCACTGAATGAAGCTACATTCACGCAGCAGCATCTGATCGTCGTGTGCTTTGATCGAAGCTTCGACAACAAACAAGTGAGAGAAAAATATCAAAGAGTATTTTGCAGTTTAATGAGAGACAGGATGAGAAGAACAGTTCGACTCCAGCAGTGGAAACATCAGCGTGTTGTCATGATGCTGTTCAAACACACATCATCAAACCAATAACTTTGTGAGCAGCAGTTCAATATTTTGAGTAAATATTTCACACAAAGTCAACATGTTGAGTGACATGAATCCATCAGAAGAACAAAGTTCAACTTGAAACTTATATCATTGAATATAAAGTTTGTTAAAAATTGAATATCAAATCCAGTATATACGATTGAAAACTATCTTTGGTTATTTCTTGATATTAAACATTCTGTGTTTCTACTGACATCAGTTTAATGATGTTTTACATTAAAGGAGCAAAAATCCGCAAGTTTTCGTTAAAATTAATGCTTTAGTTTTGCACTGTGTTCTTAAATCTACAGTGAGTCTTTTCTTCTTCTACTTGTGTATCTTTAATCTTATGTTGTCCATAATAAAATGTGTGATTTAAACTGTTGTGTCTTCAACACTTTACACATGTTTCCAGTTGTTAATACGATCTTAGTGAATCACCTGCAATCCCTGTTTCAGCCCTTGTTACTAAACGCTACTTAATGCATGAAAATAAAACATTATTGTCCCTTTAAGTTTAAAAGTGACGATTGTCATGTTTAAATGGATTTGTTTGTATTATTTATGAGCAGCAAAGAAATAATTATGAAGAAAACACTTCACGCTGATAATAATCATTAACAATGTTTAAGACTCACTGTTAGAAAATAATCATCAACTGTATAATAACCACTTATTTACAACATCAGCCTCAATCTTAACAGCTTTGTTGGGTAAACATGGATCATTTGCATCAGTGAACACAGTAAATGAAGAAGAAAACATGATGTTCTCTGACATTCATGTTCATGACTGTGATCACATACATCGTCTTCATCAAACCATTGCTTTACTCATGGAAAATATTCATTAATCGACCAAAACAAAAAAAACATAAAAAAACATAAATAACATTTGCATCAATCAAAGCAACATCAGCACCAACATGATCCAGAGCAAATCTCCTCACATGTTCAACATAACAATAACTCAAATAAAATCAATTGTTTACCTGCATTTCCAACATCCACACAGGAACGATGAACGAGTGAACATGAAGGGAAAAGAGAAGAAAGACCAGTTAGTGGATAATACATGACTGTTGAATTATTATTGATAAAAACATGTCACACAAATCAAATGACACATGAAAACACACAAATAAATAACTTATATCTTATAACTTATATTAAAATCCATCAACTATTATCATGTTTTGTTGACATGACAACGACTTCAATCAAGAAAAATGTCTTTATAGAATGAACATCCTCCATAAATATATTTAACAATCTCTGTTTCTTTCAATAAAAAAAATAATGACCTTTAATGTATTTATTTATGGGAAATATCTGGGACTTTTTTATTTAACTTTACTAAACTGTCAAAAGATGAAAAAATTAGTAAAACATATTTAAAAAAACATGCATAAATAAGGAGCAAAAGGAAAAAATACCTTTCATTCTATATTCTCTCTGAGACAAGTAATGATATGAAAACATTTTGCTTTTCTTTTCCTATCAGAGATGTTTTTACACTGTTGTATTTTATTCTTGAACAAACTTTTAATCTCACACGACAAG
Source organism: Callionymus lyra (assembly GCF_982586985.1). Taxonomy (NCBI): domain Eukaryota; kingdom Metazoa; phylum Chordata; class Actinopteri; order Syngnathiformes; family Callionymidae; genus Callionymus; species Callionymus lyra. Next base: position 9,067,445 of record NC_141824.1, read on the forward strand.
AAGAAGTTGAGAATGATATATATTTTTGAATTATACAACAAATCAGTGGTAAATGAATACACAAGGTTGTAGATTAAAAATAACTGAATTAATACAAATGAAGCCAATAGAGAAAATGTCAACTGTTAATGCTAAAAATAAAGACATATATTTAGTTTTATGAGAATCCAAGCACTGACGTGAACATGAATCGACTCCTTGAACGTCTACTGTAGACGGTAAAAGCAGAACAAAACTGCTATAAATACATGTTATGGTTCAAATAACATCTCTGCTCAATAAAACCAAGTGTTCTGTTCAAACACTTGATTACAGGGAAACATAATCCATTCGTTGATGTGTAAGATTTCCAGCTGAGGGAGGTCAGCGTCTGCTCAAGTGCTCGACTGTCATTTTGAGTCCATGATGGGAATCTAACGAGTGGAGACACTAAATGTTCTGGAGACAACACTGTTTATGTGAGAGGTCGACTCAAAGAATGATTCTTGGAAATGATGCTCACGGCTCCGCCTCAGCCACACTTTCTAATTCTAGTGTGGAATGAGCTGTGACACACTTTATTGCAGCTCACACACTCGGAATAAGAAAGTAGCTCACACTGAAACACACCGGTGTGAGACGGCAACACAACCACGGTGCACACATTGCAACACAAAAAATACATTGTAATGTCTTTGACATTTGACTTGTGTTGATAATTTCAGTTCATTTGTTGTTGAATCTTCTGAGAGTTGAGAGATTTGACCTTTTTTCTAACAAAATAATGCACAAAATGATAAAAACATTTAAATAAAAATGAACAAAATGAGTATTTGCAACATTTTTGATTATCACCTGGATACTTTTGTATATTGAAGAATATGTTTGTATGCTTGTGTATAAAGTGACTACAACTCTTTGTGTTTTTTTGTAGTTCCAGTAAATGTTGTAAAAATACTTCTGAATCTTCAAGAACAATTAACAAGCAACGCATCATGAATCGACCAATCAGAAGGATTTGTTTGTCGCCTGTAAAGAGTCGTGTGTGGAGATGATCTGATGAACTCTGGACGGTTCAGATACGACTCATATTTACTGACACACACTTCCTTTTAAACACATGATAACATTATATTGTGCAGAAAGTTATTCATCCAGACACACAAAAAAGTACCAAAACAACAAAATGTAAATGATTCACACATAAGTGTGTTGGTTACAAGTTTAGTTGTAAAAAACAAACTTTTCTTCTTTGTTGTTTTGCAACAACAAATAAATATTCAAAAGGAGCAGGAGGTCAGTGCAGTTTTACTGATTCTTTCACGGTATTTATTCACAACAACTTCTGAATAACAATCATTACCAGAAACAACAGCTTATAAAGTTTGTTTTAGTTTCCTTGTCTGTCGCACTTTTACGTATTTTCCCCATTTCTATATAGTATTTTTTGTTGCTATTTTTATATAGTTTACTAATACTTACTGGATTTAGACGGTGTTTTCTGCTGTCAATTAATTACTTATTGTACTTATAAGTACTTGTTGATTTGTTGAATACTCTTGATTACTGCTTAGTTTTTGTGAATTGTAAGAATATATTTATTTTATTTTTATTTGCAAACTAATTTCTGTTTTTGAGTTTCCTGCTGTCAACATGAAGCTCATTGTATTAAATATTCTGCATCATTGTTCGTACAACATTTAAAAGTGAGTCAATCCACTGAATGCACTTGAAATATTCAAAACACAAAAACACTGAATTTAGTTTGAAATAAATCCAGCTTCACACACATAACAAAAAGTAGAAACTGATTGAATAGAATCATCTTCTCTCATCAAAAGCAGGTGGAAATGTTCAAGAATGAATGCCAAGTGTAAAATATCATCTGGAGCCACTTTAGTGCTAAATAATAAAAGTCTATTTGAAGCTAAGAAGTCTTTCTTTGTGACAGTTCAGGGTCTTTGGAGGCTCCGAGAAGAAATCCACAGAGGAGGTAAAATGTTGAGCAGAGAAGTGTGACATGTTTTCAGCCTCAAAGCTCCTTCATTCTGTCTCCACGCTTTCTTTTTGCTTCAGGAAAAGTAGCAACAGGTGATAGAAATGTTCAAGAGTATGTGACGTGTCATTTTAACGTGACAGGTTTGATAGAATAACAGGACCTTGGGTCAAAAACTACACGTCTGTCAATAAATGCAACATCCATCAACATTGACGTTTGGAACATTATTTGTCAACAACTTAGATAAAGTTTCCTGAAACACATCAATGCTCGTGTGGAACATAAATCAAGTTGGAGTCGAGAAGATTGAACTGATGATCAACTGAACCAGACGATGTTCAGAAGCCGTTGAACCAAAGTTGGTCCAATTAAATCTCAGAGTTTCTTCAAAATGGACTTAAAATCAACTTAACAAGAAGGATCTGTCTCGCCTGCAGTTGATACAGAACTCAGCAGCAAGATTCTGACCTGCTCTAGTAGAAGAACTCACATTTCTCCGATCCTTAAGCGCTTTGTGACCCTGGTCTTGAATAACGCTCAATAAATAGTAATTACTTACTTATTTACTTAAATTAAAGACCTAACCGGTGGTTTTGGTGTGAGTGTGAAGTTCTATCGTGTTCGTCCAGTGAGTTGGTAGATTTTCAAAGCCGAGCTATACTTCATGACATATTCACAATCTTCAATGATTTGTGATGGAAAATAGCAAAAATGTTAAGATTTGTACTGTTTAATGTATTTTTTAATCCTTGCTTTGATTGATTTTAAGACATGTGTTGTTATCAATAATTACAAATCAATAAGACTTTAATACTTTTTTTCCATTTCATATAAGAAAAAAACGGTGACATTAGAGCATTTATACGTTTCTTGTTCAGCCTGTTGTCTGTTAGGTTCATTATCTGGAGTCATAGAAGTTGTTAGAATGGAACGACATTTGGAAGCAAAGATGATCTACTGTGAGCCACAGAAACACACAAGAAAACCATCAACTCAGCAGCTTTAAATGTTATTAGAAACGACAGGAAAGTCAATAAAAACAGTAAAGAGTCAGGATCAGTCGCTCTATTAGGTTCCTCTGACAGAAAAGAGACAGAATGTGGAAACTGAGATATTTACTGGCTGAGGAAGTATAAATATGTCACTTGAAAAACAAACTAAAATAATAACAAGCTTTAAACTTGTAATAAATGAACTATTTACAACAGAAATTAACCAACATTACAAGTTTAAAAGTGAATAAATTAACTCTTCTTTACACATGTACACACTGTAGAGTAATTATTATTATTTACCTTTTAACTAAATCATTTTCTGCTGGAGCAACAACATCAGAAAAGTCGTGACAAAGTGACTTTAAAAAGTTCTCTGTTCCATTTCTCTCCACCTTCAGTCGACGTGATGACAACTCTGGGGATTGTGACGCACACATGTCGTAGATTCTAGAAGCTGCTGTTAAATTTAGAAATGTGTGTCACCAACTATCCATGGCTGTGTTGTAACTACCTTTCCTTCCTCGTGTCCAAGAACACAGTTGGAGCATCAACTTTGAATCAGGAAGTGATAACAATGGATAACACACTGATGATGATGATGAAGATAAAGTGAAGAGGAAAATAAATGTTGCAGCTTTGTTTCCTTCAATGTTTCTTTTATTGGCTGCTTCTACTAAAGGTACATTTTGTTGGACAAATAATGATGAATTAAAACCTTAATATTCTTAAGTACTCTCGTAAAAACAAAGACACTGTTCCTGTGAACAACATCTCAGAAAATAAAATCCCTCAAACCCTTGTAGGAGCCAAGGTCTCAAGCTGGCAACCACAGATTGATAATTTGTTTTTGCTCTTTTCAATCATTAGATCGTTTATTTAAAGCTTAGTCTTATGTGAAATGAACATTTTATAGAAAGACTGAAGTACAAATTAAATCCAATCATCCTAAATAATCACAAAGTCCATGTTTTTAAAATAATGTTTTCAAGCAGAACATTCTGTAACTGCAGCACATTTATCTAAACCATCAACGTCCAGGTCCATCATGGTGGAGGTTCTAACACGACTCTGGTGTATTTGTGTGAAAAAATAAAAGGCAGAAAATCACATAATGTGCTGAAAAGAGTGATGAGTCTGGACAAAAGGAAACAGGAGAAAAGAATGAAGATGAAATGATTGATTCCTTTTCTGTCGCACAAAAACATATTGACAACAAAACAGTGACTGTGGTTCGTTTCAAAATAGACAAGATTGTTCTTTTTAAGAAGGAAAAAATTAATGATATTTTTTATGGCCGTCAGTGAAACAAGACGGAAATAATGCTCAACGAACCCTTCGAGCCAACAATGTAATTCAAATTAACAGGTAATTTGTTTTTAATTGATGTAATAAACGCTAATGAAAGAACCATCTGCTGATCTGCAGTCGAGTCCTGAGATGAGCTGAGATCTAACAAGACTGGACAGACGTGGACATGAACAGATCAAACCTGCTGTGATATGAGACAGAGGACTTTCCTCTTCAGCTTCAGATCTACTCTGAGATGTAAAGATCTGATGATGAGTTTAAAATGTAGCGTGAGCTGAGATCGAGAAAAAAAAACTTCAACCTTCGTGACATTCAAGAGATTCTTCCTGGAAACCATGATGATCCAAAGAGCCTCGAACATGTGTCGCCTGGAACTTTGCATTTTAAATGTTTTTCACTTTCAGAAGCTTTGAAAGATCTTTTTTGACCATTTTACCTCCGAGTGTTTCCTCTCCTGGAGTGAGTGTCGACTCACAGGACGACACGAGACACGAACATTCACAGATAAACTCCAGGAAAAAGGGAATAAATCTAATTGACCTGGAAAATAAATCCATGCGAACTAAAGGGAATCGAGTGGAAGCAACGTTGTCAGTCAAAGAAGAGACAGATGTTGACGAAGCATGACAGCAAATGAAGAATAATTCATGAATCAAAAAAACACATATTGTACAAGTGTGTTCAAGGTCGGATGTTTCAGTTTCAGTTCATTGTGAGTCAGTAATTGACTTTTAGAAAACATATAATGAAGATAATTTTCACTTTAATAAACCACTTTTTTATAATTTCAAAGATAAAATCGCTCAAGTTGAAAAAATGTATTTTTCCAAAAAGAAAAACATTAAACCTTATTTGTCCATCTTCAAAACATCATGATTTATTACATGGATGTTATCAGTTTGTGAAAACAAAAATACATTTTTATTTGACCTCATTTTAGAAGAACTGAAAAGACACAATGCAAAAATTGAGTCAAATGAAGGGAAATTATCCAAATATGTTTGAATTTGTTGAATAAGTCAAAATTATCTTTCAAGTCACAAGTCAAAATTATTGATAGAAATCCCATCATGCATTGCGTCTGCTTGACTCTTCACTAGTAAATCTATTCTTCAGGGTTATGACCTTCATCACTTCATGTGATCGACTGGATTTGTGTGGAAGTTGATTCATGTTTATAAGGTGAACAATAAAGTTACTTGTGTTTAAGATAAGATAAGGAACAGAGATTATCAGCGTCAACAAGAGACAATAAAGATAAATTGAGCCTCAAAAAGACAAAATCACAATCAGATTCTTCTTAAAGAACTTTTAGTAAATAAACATTTGTTCACGACCTTGACTGATAAAAGACGATGATCTGTCGTGTGGTTGAGTTTGAAGCCACTGACCTACAGTCGACCATACATTGATTCTTTTTGATGGATTCTATGAGATGTTGATGTTTCTGAAGCATGAAATATGTCTTTGCTGAAGCATCAAGACGATCCTGTCACTCTTACTGTCTGTAGATCTACAGACGACATCATCAAACATCAACAACACAAACTTCCATCAGCCTCGTGTGTCTTTTCTTTCCCAGTGATTCCATTTCTTAACTTTCCTCTGTTGTTTTTCCTCTTCCATTGTATCTGTTACAAGCTTCCAGGAAGAACAATATTGTGGAGAAAACCACAAACATCACGTTTGGTTTCATACATGTGTCGCATTTCTTAAATATCTTTCCATGACTCAGAATAACTACTAATATGATCCTGAGTCTGTCCATCATCGAACCAAGACTATAGTTTGAACAATGTTTACATTATCATCATCATTTTCCTGCAGCAAAAGTCAAGAGGTAGCTGTCGTTGTGTAGTTCTACTTACTTTTCAACACACCTGCTCACTTTCTTGTGTTAGTTGTAGAAGTTTCTTTCACCTGCTGCCTCACTGAGCCTCATATATTGCTATTCCAACACTTCTCAAAGACACGCTTTGTCATTTCTTTTCACATTATTCAAAGTCCTTCATACATATTTATGAGGCTCAAGACAGTGAAGGTGGCAGAAGAAAGTGAAGACTTTCTACTCACACGTCAAAATAACACCTAATGACACAACAGTCATTATTCTGAGAAACAACAGAGAATCCTGGGAATTCTAATTGAGAACATATTGTTCCCGAGACGAAAGACGGCGTCGAGTCGGCAGATGATACTTTTACCATGTGACCTCCAGCATAAATAAAGTGTCAATGTATGACAAATATTCACTTCAGGTTGAGATCAGTGAAGTTATTAAAACACTCTCAGCTCAATAGTCATGTTTAGTTGAGTCTATATTAGTCTGGATTCATGTTTCTTAATCTTAGCAGTGGAACCTCTTTAAGCTCTTATTATTGACATATAGTTTGTTTGATTCATCCTAAAAAACTCTTGAAAATGGTTCATGTTGTAGTTTTAAAATGATTTAATTTGAAGTATTGTTGAAGATAAAAACTCTCCAGTCGAAAGCTTATCTCCTGTATTGATCTACAGTGACTGGCAGAAGGATATTGTCCTTCTTTCCTCAGGATCTGAACCACATACTGTGACATGAAATCATTTATCTTCAGTGTCAGAACCTCGGATCAATATTCTTCTAACAGCTGCTCGGTGTGAGTTCGACTTTAAGTGCCAGACACAAGAAACTGAATGGAGATAATAAAATAATGATTATATTTAAGTGAGAAGAAAACTACAAATATTTCCATCAAATCATTTGAAAACATCTCAGGAAGAATCACAAGAATCTAAGATGAAAACAGAAATTTGATCTGATTTAAAATCATTAAAACACTTGTTTTCTTGTTGATTTAATGGCTTATACAACTTAATGTACATTTGTTTGGACAATCATACATTTATGAACGAACTTAAGCTCAAACAAGTTTAATTCAGGAGCTGATATCTAGACTTTTACCATGTTTTTTCTTGATAATAACTTTCTAAGTTCTTACATCAATATCTCTGACATCAAACTGACACAACATTTTAGACAGAACTTGTTTTATTTTTCTGTCACACAGAAGTAACTACTTGATGAATAATCATTGTTTTCGATGAACAGCATCGATATAATCATGAATTCTAAAAGTGTTTTCATGCTGGTTTGAGTAAACGCTTCTTCACTGACGGACTAAAACCTCCAGTAAATGACATGAGCAGGTGGTCAGGTTTCACAGGAGTCCATTAAATGACACCTGGGAACATTTGCACATTTAAATATGTAAGGTTAACATATAAGATCAACATCTGCTCATCATGTTTCTGTTCAGTGCCACAGCTGTGAAACCCTCCACTGACAATACACAACATATGGAGACAAACAAAACAAACACAAACAGGTTCATTGTTGTGAAATGATTCACCGACGAGCTGCCAAGATGGAAAAAAAACACTAAGAAATAAAGTATTAAAAGAACACATGAGAAAAAACAACCTGTTGTAGTTAAAAATGTTAGACATGATAGATTCAAATTTAACACCTCAGTTTCAAAGAGCACTCAGACACAAAAACATAATAAAAATAAGATCAACAAACAACTATAAACTGAGACCAGTTAACAGGAAGAAATGTTTAGATAAATCAAGGAACAAAAACGGAACATATTTGGTCAATAAACAGCACGTTCAACATGTAATGATGTCACTTGTGTGTATATATAATCTATAAATAATATGATGTATATAAAACTGACAATGACGTGAACTATTTAATGTAAACATTAACAAAACATGAAGCCACACAGTCATTGAACAACAAATATTCCTGACATTAATGATATATTTCAAGCTAAAGTGTAACATGTTGGTGTTTCTTCTGTTCCTTTCTTTCTTGTAAGTAAGTGAGTAAGTTGTTTATATTTGTAGAGTGCTTTACTAGACCAGGGTCACAAAGCGCTTAAAAAATCAGAAGAATATACACTAAAAAGATGAAGATAACACCAAGAAAAACACAGGTGTCCCAGAAAATCAAAACAAGACACTACACTGTCATTAGAGCAGAGGTCGGTTTCTTCTCGTCGATTTACGAGCTACTTAAGTCTGAGCTGAAAACTATTATACAGTTGGAGACGAGACTGTGATGGAGTCACTTCTCTCCTCCAGCATCCTTGTCCTTTTCAACCTTTTTGAAAGATTATTTTTTATTTTCATGGTTCAATGAAGGCTCAATAACATCTATTGATGAATGAATGTAAACATGCTTCGTACTGGAATTTTTATTCACAATGAATCTATGAAGCATTTTGTTCAGTTGATAAATGGTTTTCCTTTTTAAAATAAAATAAATGAAAATGTGTCTGTTGTTCAATCTCCTGTTGGTTAATTTAGATTAATTTGTTACATTTTGGGGTAAAGTTCATTTTAATGTAATTATTGTAACACCGTGATCAGAATTGTTTTATTAAAATACATTCACATAAATATTGTTAAAGTGAATTACAGGTTGTGTTTCTCACTTGTTTCAAACTGTGCAACATTAATTGTCAATTTTGATTAAAAATACCTGATTGATGTCTGGGATGATAGAAGGCAGCGAGCCAATAAAAACAAAGCACCACCAAGAGACCAGTGTTGTTTAAAGGATAAACAAACGCTTCAAGAGTCTTTACACACGTTACAAACTAGGTTTTCTCCTGTAAATGTTTTCAGTAAAAGCTGGTTTTATATTGCAGGGTTTTCTCTTGTGAACAGTTAAAGCTCTGAATTATTCTAAAGCAGGTTTTTTACTTCCTTAAAAGTGGTAAATATTGCTTCAACTACAGAATAGAATCTGTAATGTGCAGATATATTTTGTTTGCTACCAAGTTGACAATTAAATGTGATCAGAGATTTATTTCTATGGAAAACATATACAGTAGAAGTAAAGTCAGTTGAAATAAATGTATTATTTATTTGAAAATACTATTTTTTTTACCAATAAAACTTTGTAGTTGTGTTCACGGCACCTAAAGCCAGAGTGTTTATAAGAAACAAAGAATTAAATAAGAAAACTTAAAACCTTGGAATATATTAATATAAGTTTCTTATAACCTTGAGCTGGTGTGATCAGTCAATGTGTAAAACATAAAAACATCAGGATCCAGAAGCTACTTTGTTTTTCTATTATTCATAAGTTATGATCCAGAGAGTTTTTCTTTAGATTCCAAGTGTAAACCGACTTAATGTCTCCAATCAAGGACGTCTGTCAACTCATGTTAAGGTTAGGTAGAACTTTATTGATCCCTCAGGAGGTCTCACCATGAATGTGAGCTTGTTAAAAAATAATAAACACAATAAACATCTATCCTGGTCTTTCTTCTAGTATCTGTATTACACATTGAAGTGTGGAAACTATTCGTGGCTTCAGAGAGTTGTGGCTTCAGAGAGTTCACTGAAGGAAATCAATCATTGACCCTTTAAGACGATCAATGGAACTCTGGAGCTTCTTAGACCAGCTTTGGAAGAAGTTCAAACCTATTTTTCTCAAGATTAATGCTTTATTCATTGAAACATAAGACTAGCTTGAGATGTCAAATCCATGTCAACTTATTTATTTATCTTTCAACCATCAACCATCACTATATCCATTTGATTTACATGGAGTTTAAAAGTCAGACTTTGATTTCCAGTTAAATATTAAAGTGAGAGAAGAAAGATTGTTTGGCTCTAGTGGCAACATTTACGGTCAAACATTTGGAAACGTATCAAACTAAAACATCATTTGATCCATCATTGAAATCTTGATCCAGAACATACGTCGTCTCCTCATCCTCCATTCTTATCATTATTTATCATACAAACACATTTGAATCGATGCCAACTTTGATTCAATTTTTCTCCCCAGACCTCCTTTAAAGAAGTGAATTAACTTTATCTTTAACTCATCTTTGACATTTTATCTCTGTGCGATCTTTCTAATAAACATGTTTTATTACTTATTCTGAGCAAAGCAGGTTCATCTGAGTTCAAACTCTTTAATATTAAATAAATCACTTCATTTCTAATCAGTTTCCAAAAACATAAAATACACACTTGAGACTGTTGCTTCAACTGATTTATCAATATTGTGTATCCATCCGTGATTAAATACTGCATATACTCTGGTTCTTGACATGTGTTTTATTCTTAATATCAATTTGTAGATTTAATTTCCAAATACAATAAAACCCAGAACAAAGCCCGGGTCTGGTTCTGTGAAGAAAGTCATGATTTTTTCTTCACACAAGTGTCTTGGGATGAGTTTGTAACATCCTTGTCTTGGTGTTTATTCATTGGTTTTCTCTTGGGTACTAAACAGAGTATTCTCATGAGAGTATTCTGTCTCGATGGACTTGTTAGCTCGTCCACTTCCATCTCCACTGTCAGCTCCAGTTCATCCTCTCAATGAAGACCAACAAATGCTCGAGACACTTTCAATTTCTATGCTTTTATTTAAACTGATCCAACTGACTTTAACTTGTTTAAATAAACAGTTATAACATGGTTTGATGCACAGTTTCCTCCGTCAACATCACCTGTTATTTATAGTTTGTTTGTATTTTGAATGCATTGAGTTGAATAGATAAATTTCTATTTGTTAAATCTATCTTCAGAAATGGACAAAAAATAAATTGACGACAATTCAGACAATATTGTTTTTTGTTTTCTTTTTCTTCTTCCAATTATTGATGTTAATGTTTCTATAGGAAGTAAAAAAGCATTTTCCATCCGAGTAAGGATGTGAACGTCAACAGCTCGTTCTACAACAGCCTTGACTCACTTGATAAGACGATCTTCTCTGTGGGAGAAACAAACTGATCGACTGATGGAACCAGAGGCAACGTACAGGGAAGTCCAGGTTCTATTGAGGACAAATGTTTCTTGAAAGATCTGCTGGAAACTTGAGCAACTGTCTTGTTTTTACAGGTTCAACACAAAGTTGAACAATAATCCTTCCATCTATTTATGAAAAAACAAAAACCTGATATACGTATTACAGAGAAGAATCTAACTATTACTTTAATAATGTTATTTATACATATATTGAGTTTGAGTGTCCATGAGAAACTGATTTATAGAAGGGATTGATGGAGTGAGTGATGGTGGATGAAGCTTTAGGAAACATTGTAACATTTATTTTACATTTTGTATAAATGTATAAGTGGAAAACTGGAAAGGATTCCAGTGAGATTACATGATATTGCTGTTACACTGTTCGGACACTAGGCGGAGCCAGAAATAATATTTGCAATCTTTAGTATAGATGCTTTAACAGTATTTTAACTTACTCATTAGTTAGGTTCTAGTAACACGTAAATGTAACCATTATTTTTCATTATATTAAATTATATTACATTGTAGTCAAATAAAAATCTAATATACATACATTAATATACAGTTTATTAAATATTTGCAAATATATTTTCATCGACATCAATAAAAAGAAGTAGATATACAAGAATGTATTACCATAAATAAATATATTCTAAACACGTATGTGTGTCTGCTCTGTGGGTCAAAAGTACCAGATTGATGTCAGGTTAACGTTTTCCTGAAAGTGATTCAGAAATAACAAGAACTTTGACACGTATCACGCTGGAAAATATCATGTTCAACAGATGTTGGAAAACTCTGTGACACGTTGACATTTTGACATTTTAATTTAAAATTCAAGCTGTTGCTTCTAGTGCTCGAATGTTCCCTGGTCTTCACAACAGTGTGAGCAGAAATCTACACCAGGAATCTCACAGATACTACAGTGGAATTAAATACCCATTTTGAAAAGTAGAAATGTCTGAATAATACATTTTAAATTGAAATACATACGATTTTAATGAAAGAAATACAGAGGTTATTACCAACAGCTACTGAGAAAATTACATTTTTATCATCAGTCTTGTAAATGTAAGAATATGTCAGTATCTCAATATCCATTAAACCTGTTGAGTTCTTTGCTCTTCGTCTTTCATAAAACCTGGAACATCTTTGATCAAAGTGTGACTCACTCTCTGATTGTAAAGAGTCCATTACCTCATCAACACTGACTTCACATTTGAGATTATGCATCATTTGCACAGATGTCTCTTGACGTTGAGGTTCAGTAGAACATTTGCAAGTCGTGCCGACATGGTCTCGAGTTGCAAATATGAAAACACCTCATCAAGAACTTCATCTGCAGAAAAGAGGCGTCGATAAAAGACAAATCCATGTCTAAATGTTTCTATTATGAACTTTAATTTGATGAAACAGTGGATTTTTCTTCATTTCTACAACATGTCCATCATCAAATCTACCTGGTATGATTTATTACAGTTGGTCATGTTCCCTGCATTACCTTGAGATTTCAATTTCACCGCGAGAGGAAACACAGGAAGCTTCCATCAGTCAGAAGCAAACACTTGGAAAGTGACAGCTGATGTTTTACCGCCGACAGCGACAGCATCAATCAAACACAAAGCTCAAGCAAAAGTGTCATTGAGCGCGGCTGTTTATCTGTTTATCAGTGGATAGAGTTTATTATGATTAATAATAATAATAAATACTACTTAAGTATTGTGTAAAATCACAGCATTTGAATTGATTATTATTCCAGTTCGTACATAGTTTAGGTCAGTGATGTCAAAGTCAATCACTCAAGTGTCTCAACATCTTTCTAACATTTTAACTCAAGAGCTGAACAAAATATTTATTTATCAAACTGTCTTCAACAGGAAGTTGAATCTGTTCAGTGAAACAATTTCGACAAATGTATTTTGATATTTTCTTTTCAAATTCCTTTAATTATCTTTATAGGTGAAATATCAACATGAACATTAATCAACTTAACATTAATCTTAACTAGGATTTTAAGAACATTTTAAGACAAAAGCATTCGAGTTGAAGACTAACAAAATTGTTACAAAATGTTAAAAATGTAGCTTCACAAAAAGTAAAACTATCAAACTTTACTTTGATTTTAATTTAACGCATAATGTATGTTTGGTAAAATACACCTGAAAAATATTTAACTATATCATTGAAAGGACGTAGTGTTTGTAAATGTATTGTGTTTATCTTTCTGTCTCACTGTGAGCAACACAAAAACATTTTTATTACATTTTATTACATGTCAATCAAAGGTGTTGCTGTGAACAAAAGGGTCAGATTATCTACTTTCTACTTGTTTTTAAATATATCAAAGAGGTCAGTAGTTTCATGCATGTTGTCATGTGGATTAATATTAACTACTTCCTCAACTATAACAACTAGTCATCTGGTTTCATTTATTATACCCAATTTAAATTAACTCTGAACTAGAGACTTGAAAACGTTTATTGCTTTTGTCTCTTTATTATCATAAAAATATTTATTGATTCATCAAAAATAAAACTACTAGCAGCCACCAAAGCATATTGAATGGATCACAAACGTAAAAACAAATCCAACAACATAATAAATCGCTGATGTGAGAAAAGAGAAAGAGACATTAAAGAAAACAACAAAAGAGCAGCTGGAACATAATAACTTCTCAAACTCTGTCTTTTAACTGATGATATTCCATTTAATCGACATTTGATTGTGTTTGAACGCGAGTATAAATATCACAGTAACGACAACAACAGATGATAAAAGCTGCTCTTGTCGCCCACATGTTGAAGATAATGAGAAACATAAAGAGTCGTCACTAGAATCATTGTGTGACTGATGCAGGCTTAAGGTCTGTTTTATTTCCTGCACAAGATTATTAGTCGATCACAGACTTCTGTTCAGACTCACTGATGCCAGAGCAGCTTTTAACACAAAAGTCATATATTACCCAGAGACTCATCCTACAGAGAGAATATGAGCCGACAGTCACTGAAATGTTAGACTTTATATTAGATGCTGTAAACAAATCTCAGTAAACAAAGCGTTTGCAGGATTTAGTTATAAATATTTATATATTTTTTATTTTCAACAACATTGATCGTTGATACAATTTGTTATTGTCCATATCATATAAGACTCTTCAATGTTTTAAGCTTCATATCGTGGAAGATAATATTAATAAATATTACTTTATGTGTTGTAAGAAATATTAGTGAAACTACCACAAGTGGGAGGAGTCAATCCAATCTTATCATTGCTCTTCTGCAACTTTATGATGTTACATATATTATAAAGTATTCATGCTTCACCATTTCCTGAAATCATTTAATAAATTAGAATTTGTTTAAACAAATTAATAAAACTGTTGTGATTCTTAAAAAAACAACAGTATTATGTTGTAGATCCAAGTTTCTTTACCTTTATTCAAAATTAACTGACAAAATATTTACTACACTGTTAGTTAAGAGTTTTTAACCTTTTACAGCAGGAAAAGAAAACAACTGTAATAAATGTTTTCTGTTCATTAAATCAAAAAACAAAATAAACTTACACTGAAGTAAAATACGAGTAGAAATAGTGAAGCTCGATTAAAAAACAAGATAATAAGCAGATCTTTCTCAACAGTTTTGATGTTGGTTTATTTAATTTCTATAACAAACAGTAAGTAATTTATTTCTGAACATCTTTTAAAAATCTACGTCTTCATGGTGAATTAAACTCTTCATTACCTCCCTCTGTTCTTACATTCAAATTGGAGTTGCTGCTTTATTCTATGTAAGTACAAATGAAACAAGAAAAAATAAAATATCAAGTATATGAGGAATGAAAAAGAGAAGAGTCAAGAGGAGGATGTGAGGTCAGAGGTCAGTTCAACAGACCAGTGGGATGAAGGATCAGAACCACTCATGGTTTACCTTCATCTGAAGTCATATCGTGGAGGCAGGAAGTGTTAAAACCTTCACAGTGTTGAACATGAAGTTAGAAACGGTGAAGCCTTTAAAAGGTGTTTACTACACGTCAGGTAAAGAATCCTCCGAGAGGAAAATCCCTCGACACAACGTTTTCAGGCAATTGAGTCCGACAGGTAAACGTGGCCGGATCAGTGGAGCAGAAACATGGAGTTAGTCAGTGGAAGAAGATCCTCTGAGGTATGTCTGTGGACAAGATGGTTCCTCAACATAGGTTTCACATCTTGAGCCTTTTTCTTTCTCCTGGTAACAAGACTGATGTGTTTGCAGGTCAAACTGTCAAATTACATTTGTGAAGGTTTATATAAGATTCACTTGTACAGTTGTGGCTTTGATTAAAGCAGTAATACATTTAGGAAGAAGTGTTTGTGTATTTATTAAATATAGTTTCATGAAGCAGTTCAACTGTGTTTATCTCAGGAGGTGGAAGCAAAAAAACACATCATTCAAAGAGACATGTTTGAGAGCAGTGACATCTAGTGGACTCTTAAAGAACTGATACTGCTTCATGAAGCTTCATCGAACCATCAGTGATGAACACAAACTATTTTACACTGATAAACCAACTGAGGTTATTTGTTCATGTTCATGTGGTCACGACCAGGTCATGGGTTCAACACCTCGTCTTCATTCTCGTCTTTGTTCTCGCTGACCTTGAAACTGTGACATTTTCCTCTGAACTTTTTCATCGTCTTGTGAAGGATTATGAACATTTAAATGAAAAAAAAAAAAACTTTTTCAGAAGCAAAATAAGATGCAATTTTTCCTAAATAAACAGCTTATAGTTAAATGAGTGACACGTCACCAGTTATTAGATCCACCTTCTGTCACTTCAAAGACGTCATAAAGTAAATGACTTTATTTCATTCATTCATTCAGTGAACTTTCTATAACTTGAGAACAAAATACATGAGAAATCATATGTTAAGAAATAAAATACCTCCTTCTAAAAGTTCATGATCCTCTGTCATGGTGGGTTTTAACCTCCAATACAATGAATCGACTGAAGGACATAAAAGGTTCTATAGTTCATTACTGAGAAGCTTGTTGAATTAAATCATTTATTCAGACAAAAGAGAATCTTGACCATGAGCTCAGACATGATGGAGGATAGAAGATGATAGATGGTCGACTTAATTGATGGCAATTATTCAACATCATATATTTATAATTTAATGGGCTTGTGTGAGAGTCTTTAAAATCAATTATGGATTTTTATTGAAATACTGAGAGCTACATTTATGTCCATCGAGGTTAAACATGGGTCACATGATCATTCAGTCAAAATAAAGTGTCATCATCACTGATGGTTATGAACCTTCATGTGTTGGTTTTAAAATGACAACGTCAGACAAAAAGGTGAAGTGTGGACGTAAAGAAACATTACTTTAAAAGATACATTTATTTGCACCATCACTGAACTAGAGAGTCGTGGTCGGACGTTAATAACCGATGAAAGATTTCCAATTAAATCTATTTCTGCTGCTTCAGATATTATTCGCTATTTTTCATAGATTTTCTATTTTAACACTTTTACGTCCAAGACTGAGAGAATCAACACTGAGTCATTGTCTTCATCACAGCTAACTGCTGCTGCTAAGTATCTGTGTGTGTGTGTGTGTGTGTGTGTGTGTGTGTGTGTGTGTGTGTGTGTGTGTGTGTGTGTGCGTGCGTGCGTGCGTGCGTGTGTGTGTGTCTGACATTTCCCTTCATTTCATGGTTTAATAATGTTATTAAAGTGATGAATTACAGTGAGTTTAGTTTAATAAATCACATTATTTACAATAAAACCCTTGTGGTCTAAACAGTGACTTGGAAGCCTGACCTCTGACCTGTGTTGTGATTCGTCAGGTTAGTCAGAGTGTGTATGTGTGCGGTTCAAAGTACACAAAAGCAAATGGAGAGCAGCAGTAGTTGCTGCCAAACATGTTCAGGTCAGAAGATCTTGTGGAAGTTGATGATTCTCTGACCTTCTTTCTCAGGCTGTGTTTTTCCTGGAGTTAGAAACAAACAAACTTCCTCCTGTTCAGTGTTTTTTTTTTATCTCATATTTTATCTGCAAGTTTAAAAACATGTCATTTTTTTGGTCCTCCGTTCTCAAACTTGGTCATGTCACCAGTCGTTCTGCTGCTTTAATTGTTCATCTTGAAAATGTATTTATTTTTAAATATTTGTATTCACTTAAACATCACTGCAAGTTTACTTGAAGCACATTTTAGTGTAAAAAATGTAAGTGAACAATGTGATTAATAAGAATCACAACTTATCACAGTCATTGTGACTAAAACTGTATCTGTATTGAAAAATAGTTAAATTAATAATTTTAAAATACATTTTTAAATTAATAAAATTCTGTCGCACATGTAGTCACTGTCATTTCAGGGAATGAATCCTCGATTATCATCTGCATATGAGGTTCTCTGTCCAAGTGTTTATTGTGAAGAACAAACACATTTGTCAACAATAGCCAGAGTTCTTGATAACAAACATTTTCTACAGTGGTTTTGTTTTAGAATAACCATGACATTATAAATGAGAATATACAATATATAAATCAGTGTATCTGAGGGATTGTAGCTCGACTGTTGTGCAGTTGCCACGTACTGCATGTGTATTTATATTAATGTATGTATTTTCCTGTGAACTTCAAAAAGTATTTTCAGTATTTCAGCCATATTATAAAAAACATCTTTGTCCCGCTGCTGTAAAGAAGTGATCACATGGTCAGATTCTCCAGGCGGGTCATCTAGGAAAAGTTGTTTAGTGCTTTGTTAAAATATTACATAAATAGTTTTACTGCAAATATGAGAATAATATCAAGAGGTTTAAATATAAACACTTAACAATCAGACAAAAATGTAGAATTTAAAAATGTCTCTTGAATGTAAAACGTTAAGAAAATGGTGCACGACTGATATAAACTGATTTTTACTATTTAAATCAACAAATCACAAACTGAGACTTTTCTGAATCCATCACAGACGTTTAAACATCAACAATGATGACGTTAAACTAGTAGCAGTTAAATATCTTTCAGTTCTGACAAGTTGCCTCTACTTGACTCGACCTCTCTGGGAATCAATGACACATTTAATCAAGTGTCCGCGAGGGAATGTCTTCAGTGAGGTCAGAGGTCATTGGTGTGGGTCAGAACCTGACAGCCATGATGAGTGAGCACTAATGGACCTCCAGGTAAGAACGTTAATGAACAATGTTCTCAAAATAGATGGAAGGTTCTGTTGATGAAGCCTGACGGAGCTAGAAGAACATGAGGTGCTTTAAAGGGTTTGAAGTCTCATAACTAAATGTATTTCAGTGTTTTTTATTATTCAAATATTATTCAAATGTGCACTGATGTGAAAGTATATCGTGTCAACAAACACGTTTGTTTTGAGTCACTTCACTGATCTGCTCTTTTGTTTACAGTAAATACTGTTTTTGAAAATCTCATGTTATGTCAGAAAAACAACTTATAAAAGAAACAGATTCCATTTTATTTTTTACCCCAAAAATGAGTTTATAACAGATTATTATCTATTTATATAACGAGTCAAACTGAGGTCAATCCAAGAGATTTCATGAGGTCGGTGGAAGGTTTGATCAAATCTAAAGATTCATGTTCACGTTGATATTGTGACTGAAAGAATACTAGTGTTTAAGATAAGATAAGGAAGAGATTTCTAATAACAGTCAGTGATCGGTGACAGAAAACGAAAACAGATCATTATTCTTGATCAAAGCTACATTTTTCTTCAGGTGATAGAAAACATGAAGTTAATGGAGGACATGAGGAGAAAGAGACGTAAACTCTGTCGTATCGATCGTCACAGATTCTCAACTCATGCTGACTCAGCACAATAGACCAGACACTGAAGGATCATTTAGTAAATCCTGCTTTGACTCAATATCCACAAACTTTCCTTTTGTGAGACGCAGTATGTTTTCTAAGTGTAATATCTCCATGGATTGTTGTTCTCTGTCGGTCACTTCCACTTGTTCAGTCTCTCCTGACTCTGTCAGTGACTCTTGACCTTCAGACAACAGAGCTGCTGACCTCTGACCTGCAGCTCTAGAAGGATAAATGTCAAAGCTGCTCAGTTGGGACACGACGTATGAACCGTTTCAGGGAATAGTGAACCAACAGTTAAAACCTGCAGCAAAGAAATAAAGCGGCTGAACTTGTGGTGAAGAAAATAAAATACGACACAATAGATCCTCAATGTGAGCAGTTGTTTGAAGATTCTTGACAACGTTACACTGTAATAACAATGAAGTTAAACCACCATCTGAATGTTTCTCTCAGATAAGGATCGAGAGAGAATTAATCATCATAAATAACAGTTGAAACTCTTGAATAGCTGCAGCTTCTTTCTCTCAGAAGCTTAAACCAACATCATTGATGTTCACAGTGTAAATGTGAATCACTGAGATGAAGGAATGATACGAGGAGCTCCTTGTGAAGCTGCATCAGCTCCATCTCTGGAGTGGATTAACACGGTTATTACAGTTCAAAGTGAGGATCACACCCACATCTAAATGATTGTATTCGCTCCGATTTGTAAATAGAACAATTATATGATGATAAAGATATTCAGTCGATGTTAAAATCACCAAATTTTAAATGGATAAATATTAAAAGAAAAGGAAAAAAGTTTGAATCATTTTCTGTTGTAATAAGTCTGTGATTCTAACAGTCTGGCAGGTGTTTATGTTGTGAGTCACAGACTTATTAAAAACACAGACAGGGTTCAGGTTAAGAGAATTTAAATTAAATACATTTTAAATGGTCAGTGGTGTCACTTGAGATTTAAGACGAACTTGACAATTACCTACCCTTTGGTTCAGTGAAAAACTATTTTTTAAAACACAACTTGCAGACTTTAAGACATAAAAAACAAAAGTTAATCTTTAAATTGCCTTTTTTTTAAGTTAAATATTTTGAAATTAAGTTTTACTTAACCTTAACACATTTTAATACCAAGTATGAGCTTATTTTTAGATTCAAGTATTTAATTCCCTTAAAGATTTAAAGGATCCTTAGGAACAAACAACATGTAAACCAAGGAATGAATGAAACTTTGTTTGGGATTATTTTGTTGCAGAAAACCAGGTCCTGCTGGTTCAGTCATCGTGACGTTCAATTTCCAGCACTTTTTTTTTTTTTTAACCAGTCATGCCATTTTTTCCTAAATTTGTTTTTCAATAAAACAAAAATGTGTTGACATTGAATTGGCCTTTTGTGCTTTATTTAAATACAAGTACACATTCACCCAGAAACTGTCAATCATGACAGTAATAACTAGACGTGAACTTCACATTCGCTCTCGTCATCTTCAGCCGTCGAAGAAAACATGTTCATGAACAGAAGGAAATGTTTTTCTACCAGATGACACCTGAGAACATTTGTCAGGTGAATATCATCAGTGAATGAACCAGGTGAGGGGGGGGGGGGTCTGGATGTAGTGTTTGTGTTGAGAGATTAGAAAGATTCTCTACACAAACATATGGAGATGAATAAAGTACATCGCCATGGTAACCTGGTGATTATGTTCCAGAGTGAAATACATGTTGTTGAATAACATGTGTGTTTGAATGAAAGACATCATGAACAAAACCATCTACACAACCAGATAAAGAACAACACACACGTGTTATGGAAGTGACTTAAACAAACATCTCTGCACTGACTCAACTCCAGCCACACCTACAGCCATAATCCACTTCCTCCCTTCACAGCGTCATCTTCCTGCTTCATGATCCATGAAAGCTACATTGTAGGTTCACGTCCATGTTACCAGTGTTGCATTAGAAGCTCATGCTGAGGAAGGTTTGTCGTCACGTCTGGATACACTTTGAACGTGAAACTGCAACACAATCATCGACTGGTAAAATGTCTCTGATGCGTAGAGAAGGAAGAGTTGGTTCACACAGAGGTGGATTTATGGATGAAAACATGTAGCAGGTCCAGTCATTACATCTGGATATGTCAGGTGTTACAAAAATGGAGGGAAAACTTCACGACACATGAGGTCTTGCATCAGTAGCTTCTGTTATGAATGTTCTTCTCAAGCTCTTCCCTCTGATCACGAGTAAATAACTTCAATGAATATAAAGTGACAAAAGTCACACTGGAAGAAGTGAATAAAAAAAGAAAGTACAGTCTCGTAAAATATTCATCACTTTGAAACAACATTTTATTTTATTTTCTAATGAAATCCAAAACACCCTAAGAGCCCCTTTAAGTTGAAACAATGTATACATATTTGTATTTTTCAAGGTGTATTCCATGAGTCTGTATCGGCAAGAATGTTGTGATACGATAAGTCTCACAATTCAGGGTCAACGATACGATACATTGCGATATAATGTGATACTGCAGTAACAAGGATTTATTTATTTTGAAGTCAAGTACTTGACTCTGGTGTTGTAAAATTTACAGACCACATGACTGTTGACGAAGTCGTAACTGCTTTTATTTGTTTTCAAACCAAAATATGTCCAAACATCGGAATGGACTGTATCCTCTCATCCTCAGTCATTGCCAGGATCTTTTTGAATTTTACTGTTGCTTTAGCTGTGGAGGTCAAAATAACTGCTGCCATGTAGTGTCCAGAGGTTTAATTGAAACACATAAATGTTAATTGTAAATAGAAAAATGATAAATAAATAAATAATTTACAATTTATTGAAATATGAAGCAATTTATTATCATAGTTAAAATAAAATATGATTTCAAATTAGGAACATTGACTACAAAAACAGCTTCTACACAAAAGATTCTGCACCAACATCTCACAATCCATTACAAATCTGCAGTGAGTTCAAGAATAAAAAATAATAATTCAGAGTATTATTGACCTAAAGCTTTTGTTCCGACTTGATACTTTATTTTATATTATTTTCAGCAAAATCGAAGTGAAGAGTGATAAAAAAAATACAAAACTTCTTCCCAAAATTACCAGTTATTAATGAAAGTTAATTAATCAGTCAGTAAATACAAGTTTAACAAATAAAAGTCTTTTGAAGGTTTCGTGACATTATAATTTCTTCACAATATCTTGATGCAGGTGAAGATCATTCCAGAGACTTGTGAGAGACAAGGACACTCAGTCCATCTGTGTTTTATATGAGGTTCTAAGAGAAAACGTTTCCCTCTCTCTTGTCCTTCATCACACACTCGTACATCTATAGAGATTCTAATGATCAGTGACAGCCAGAGAACACAGGCAGCAATAACTCACCATCCTACTTATCCGGCTAAAATAACTTCACGTATGATTTGTTCTTCGTCTCGTTCCACTAGTGCTTTGCACCACTGAGATATAAGTCAGTACATTCTCATTATGGCAAAGTGGTCGCTGGACGTTCCTGTTGAACGATGAGGCGACACTTACAGCCGGAGAGAGAAATGATTACGTAGTCGGTTGGAGACAAGATTGTTGTGGAGTGAGGCTCGTCTTTTTCTCTTCACCTCATTTATTTGAACTAATATGAAAGTCATTGTTCAGAGGAAGAACGTGTGTGTCGACTGTTGCTCGTCTGTTCATGTGGTAGAATGTACGTCAAAATGTTATGTATATACAGTATATATACATAACATTAAAGTATTGGTGGAGAAAAATAGGATAATTTGGAGCGAAATTAATAAGTGTGTGTTTCAGAATTTATTTTAATTCTTGCCTCACTTTAAAAAAATAACTATCAACATTAAGCCAGTTATTCATTATACAAAGACCATCTTAAGCTCGACTAAAGCTCACAATTTTCGGTCCATATATTTGTGTTTTCTATCAACGACAATTCTGTATTGAATGTTACATTTTTGTCTGAACATTCATTTCCATCTTTGATTCTTTTCAAGGATGTGTTTTTGTGTCACCACATGTTTCTCATCTTTGTTAGTTCTTACTAAATCATCTGATACAAGGCTCGTCATAACTCTTGAAGGAGAAACAGAATTTGCATTTTCTTTTAGAAATATTTAATTTAACCTTCCAAAAATAGTAAATTATTGTGATTATAATTTCCAATCCTTCCTTCAATGACAAGTTTTCAACAGAGTATGGATAACAAAGCAGCTTTTATCTTTGATCTGAGGAGTTTTGCATCGAGTATCTTGACTTAAGACGGTTCGTTCTATCCTCCATTCTTCCCTCAGTGATGAATAATCCACAAAACACTTCAACTGAGAATCTTGTTATTCAATCTAAAGATGATTTTCCTCACGACTGCTTCACAATCATCTTCAACACACTCCAGTGAGAATCGAGGTTCTCTGGGTCACATGGGAACTGAATAGGCTGGTGTCAAAGGTCGTCACGAGAGAAGTTTAATTCCACTGTAGGATGAAAAGACTCTGAATCTTAAATAAAATAAAAAACAGAACCACCAGTTGGGTTTTTCAATTCAAGATATTTCTCAAGAAAGTCAGACTCCAGCTTTTCAACAGAGGGTTGATGTTGAGGACATTCTTCTGGTTTAAGGATGTAAAGTTTTCATTGGAGTTCTGACTCATTTTTTTATATCTCACACCTCAGTAACTTTAGATAAAAGAGGACAGTTTAGAAAATAAAGACTCATAAACATCATATTATGTCATCGTTTACAGCTTTTATGCGAAGCCAACTGTTGAATGACTTATTTTAGGTTCTGGCATTACAATCAAAAAGGTTTAGGTTTTTCCTGCAAATGAGAAAGTTTGACATTTAACTGATATTTACTGACATTTTAACTTGATCTTAACCTTTATCACTCATTACTGCCTTGGTATTACATGATGTGTGTGTGTGTTGTCCAGAGAAATGATCAAAACAGTAATAAACTCAAATGGAATTCATGTTTTACTGACCAGAACAGATGCTCTCTGTGGGTTTGAGACGACCTTTGGTCTTTGGATATCTTTTTACTTTCTGCAGACTTGAGCTTAAATTAAACTTGACTCAGGGTTCGAAATTTCCAAAAGTGCTTCATTGGAGTAAAAACAAGATTTAACTTAATTTTCAGTAGCAAGGGGAGCAAGTGTTAAATCTTAGATGTTGTCTTGTATACAAATAAGATAAAAACTCACTCTTTTCTTAATACAATAAATGGATGTTCCAATAAAGCTTGAAAGATTAATTGTATTATTATTCTGTTAAATCTTCTGAACTCAGGTGTATCTCTTGCACCTGGAGGCTTAAAGAACTTTGTATGGAACAAATAACATCATTTTCTTTCACAAATTGACTGAATCCAAGATGCAGAAAAAGTGATTTTGATTTCCTCATTTCAAACTGAAGTGATGCCAGCTGCGTGAATTACTTTGAATTGATGCAAAATGACACTGAATCAAACGTCTTTTGATCACAGAGATCTGAGCTACAATTAAATCAAAGAGTTAACAGGAAATTAATTTGGCTGCAGTTACAATCTTTTCACTTTTCATCCCAAAGAAAGTCTGCTAAAAAAGAAAAATGATCAATTTTAATTGATATTAATTAACCTTTTATTTACTCTGAAAGGAAACACATGATAGATATTTGGATGAAAATTATCAAACGTGAACATAATATTTCTCATTATCATTATCTGAAAATATGAACTGATAAAGTAGCTAAAATGAAAAACTTGTGGAAGAATAATAAGTATTTAAACGATTACAAATGACAACTAATTAAAACAATCCCTATAATGACTGTCGTTCAAGCGAGAATAACAGTTGCAAGAACATAACAAGAGACAGTAAAGCTTCCATTCTACCCCCGAGTGAATCTTATTAGAACATTAACACTGGGAAGGTGTGAGAGACGACGACAAAGTGACGAAGCGATTGAGAACAAGTGAAAACGACACAACAATTCAAAAATGCAAATGAATATCAAAGTTCACTGTAACACATTTGCATCACATTATCTTGCATTAGATATTCAGAAACGTCTTCCCAGGCGTGTGTGGAAGAACTTGAAAGATTAGACTGTGAATAATCTGAATTAAATGTCACTTATTTCTATATATCAAAACTATTGTGGATTAAATTAACCAATAGAAATTAATTAAATGAATTATTAATTAAAAGACATCATTTGTGAAATCAATCCTGGGTAAAGTGAAGTAAATTCCAGCGTGAAATGAACAAAACAGATTCACAATAAACGTCTCTTGATCAAACAGCATAAAAGCAACACTGAGTCTCTTTAGAGAGATGCTGGGAAGTCAATTATGAAAACACACCAGACAATTAAAAATGTCATCACAAGCTTTTGTCTCGTGAAGAATTTGAACATCTGGCTGATGACTATGAATCAAACCATTATCTCTGGAGCAGATGTTGATGATGAACAAATCCAGAGACTGACAGGCTGTGACGATAAAAGCTGTGAGAGTCGATTGTTAAATAACAGACACATTAAAAAATGAAATGAGTTTAAGGAAAGTTCAAAAGCCTGTAAAGTGTTGAATGAGTCGTGAAAGAAATCAGTTTAATTGACATGAATAAGATTCGACTGATCTTTTAAACTGTGGTGAATAGAAAACATGGCAGGTGTTTATATGAGAGGAAAAGAAAAGAACAAAATGAGTCATTTGTTCTTCATCTGTAAGGTTAGAATGAATTATAGTGTTGTGTAATATTGTGTTGTGTTGTCTTGTGTTATTTACTTTGATTTATACACTTTATGTTTGCACTTTGTAATCTCTTTGCCCTTTGTTTTTTTATTTGCACTTTGTTCTTGCTGTACCTTCCGTTGTCTGGAAACTTAATTTCCCGAAGTAGATTTCCAAAGGGATTAATAAAGTCAATGTAATCTAATCTAATCCTAAACTATGAACCAAATTAAAGGTATTCCTTGCATTTAGACCAAGAATCCAAAGTGAATTCAAACTGATGGGTTTTATTTTTCCAGCCAGAACATGTTCATTACTTCCTAACTTTTATCTCAGATGCAAACATTTCATCATATTGTGAAGAAAAAGAGCCTAAAGTTGAATATTTGACTCTTTATTCTCTAAAGTCGCTGCACAGCTACTGATCTCAAGGAAGTGAGTCTTTAAAGAAAGAATGTTTTCTCACGCTACAGCCGATCTTTTCCTTCCGTGATGCGTTTGTTAAGAATGCAAAACATAACCTGAGGAAAAAAAGTGATGAAACCGTTGCAAAGACTTGAACTAATTTAAGTTTTTAACTTCTGTTGAACTGTGAGGGAAAGATGATTCACTAAACATTATTTATAACAGCACGTTGTACACGTACCAACATCCAGATTCTGGAACTCCTGTGTTGTTCTCAGTATTATCTTGATCTTTAAAGTATGTACTTTTTTGAGTATTGTTTTGATTGTTTAAGCGCTTTGTGACCCTGGTCTGGAAAAGCGCTATATAAATAAAATGTACTTACTTAGTTACTTTTCTCTATATGGAGAAGATATAAGTCGTGATATTAACTATTGTTTCCTCTTTCTTCCTCAATGCTTCGTCTCAAACTTTATCAAGAAGAAGCTTCAACCAAGAAGTGTTTCTGTCCTTGTCCTGCCTTTAATCCTGGATTATAAAATAAAGTCAGAAGTAGTGATGGATGAAGCTTCATGAAACAATATCCTTCTCTTATTGAGCTCATTGTGAAACTTTATTGTATCTAAAAGTGTGAGGTGTCAATAGAATCAACGATCAAAGCAATAGATTATAGAGCAGAGAGAGTTCTATTTAAAAATCTCTGAATAGAGTCATAATGTTTCATGAAGCTTCATCAAGACTCTACAAAGAAGCAGTGAAGGGTTGATGAAGCTTCATGACACTGTGTTCTTGTTGAGCTGTGTAGGTTTAACTATCAATTTATAAATGTGCTGTTGTTTCATTAGATGTTTAAAGTATCACATTATAGAGAAGAGAGTGACATCTAGTGGCTCAGTGAAGAAGGTTTACTGCTTCATGAAGCTTCAAACCTACAAAAGCATTAAAGAACAAATAAAAACACAGATGAAGAAAGAAAAAAACAAGTGTATACTTCAGTCAATGTTGTGGGATTAGTGTCAATGTTAGGGATTAAATCACTTTGTGTGTCTCATAAAAAGAGATTATCCTCATTTGTCTGGTATAGTTGGATAGAACTTTATAATCAACTGTGGCTTTAACATCTTTGTTTGTCCAGAATTATATGATGATATAACCCTTCTACATTTTTTTAATGTAGAAGACTGAACATGATCAGTTTAACAGTCGTGACACTTCAGTCGTGTTAGAAACACAGTCAGGAGTCAGTGACGCCACAGATGACGACGACTCCTAAAAACACTGATAGCATCACACGAACATACTGAGGTGGAAAAAATAAATACTTATAAGAAACATGTTCACATTGATTCATTTAAAAGTGCTAAAGTCAAGAACAACAAGGATAGAATTAGTTTCATAGACATAATCTGAATAATTCAAGAGTAGAAACATCTTTTTTTTTTAAATTTACTTTAACAACACCTGACAACATATTACATCAATACAGTGAAATAAAAACTGCACATGAAATTTCGATTTATATGAACTAGTGTGAGTTCTGAACTATATGACTTCAATAGAACTATGTCGCTTCAAATTATTAAAATATTATGATTCACAAAATAAGTATTATTGATATGTATATTGGATCACTTTGCTAAAGTATGTTATGAAACTCAAGTATTAAATACATTAAAGTCAATATTATTGTTAAAACATTTTAGTTTTGAAACGATTGGTGATATAAATATGAACTTTAAAAAATAAAGAATTCTGTTACTTACACCTGCTTAATTCATGTTAACATATTAAAAATTCATATTTTAATTCTGTTGATTTGTAAAAAAGTCCACATCGATATCCACTCATGGATCTTCATCTGGAAAGTAGAACCATCAGTACGTCGTCCATTTACAGGTCGAGACACTAATTCTTAACCTCAAACTATTTCTATTCAATGAATTGTAAAAATAAAGAAGACACTGAATCATCCACAATAAACTTAATCTCTTCAGAACTAATTTGTCTGAAATTACTGAACCTGAATATTTTCTTTTGTTTCTTAACTGTAGCTCGTTGACTTTTGTCCAAGTGTATGAATCAGAATCTGGATTAAAATCAAACACATGAAGCGATGATTGTTCGGTAAAATGAGGCCAAAATCTTCTGTTCTTCAAACACGTTTAAAACAGGAAAATGACGTCCAAATATCCTGCTAATCTCACAGTGGAAGCCAATGAAGCAAAGTAATGTCATGAATGAAAGATTAGGAGCTGAAAGTCTGCATAATAGGAAAACACACACATTCAGAATAAAATGGTTTTGTGGAAGTAAAATAACACAACGTTACTGGCAGGTTCTCAAGCTAAACAGTTTTTGCCTTTAGAAACATTAAGTTGTGTTGTTTGTTTACTGAGAATCTGTTACATTTTTTGAGATATTCATGTCACAGTTTGTCTAGTTTTGTTTATTATAATTGCTTTTTAAGCCATTTTGGTTTAACTCACACGTATACAGACATTTCATGTTTAGTCTGAATAGAACATGTCGATAAACTCAATGTCACAGAAAAAGTTGGTCTGAAACACAAAGTTACCATTTAATGACTCGACTTTTAATTGAGCTTCAGTTTCTGCCCGAAATGATGTTAAGCAAACGTGGTGATCAGGAGAAAACACAAACAAACAAGTGAACTCACAGATGTGCTTCCTCATTACAGAATCCATCATGGAGGCTACATTAGCTTCTCTAGAATGTTCCCCAAAGAGCGTTTATTGGGTTGAGAAGAACGTCAGCTGATGAACTGTGAACTTGACACTGAACTGATGGACAGGATGTGAGAGGATTTATTGGCTCTGATAAAATACTTTATGAATCCGTGTCAAAAATATATGAAAATTGAGTGTTTTAGTGACAAATTGATATTTAAAGTTGCATAAAATAATTAAAGAGCTTCATAATTATGTGATTGATCATCAACAGTGTCACTGTAAGAAATGCATAAAAAATATGGGAAAATAACCTTTTCTTATTGAAAATTGAACAGAAAATAGTTGGAGATACTTTGAAGTTATGTTTTCCTACTAACAAGAAAGTATATTTGTGTTTCTCCCTAAAGTAATTAGTATTTGATCACAAGATTTGTACTTGAAAAACATAATAGAAAATCATAAAACGGTAACTATTTTTTATTTAGCTCTGTAGGTGGCGCCCTCAGTTAAACCACAATGTGAGGTTTCAATAGAATATCTGTTCAAATCTGTCTACCATAGAACAGTGTTCCTTGAGCCATTATTGACCCGGTATTGATCAGGTACATCTGTGTTCTAAGGTGACAATTTTACTTTGAATTTAAATATAAATGTGTAAATGACATTTTTTCAAAGTCAGAGAACTCTTAGACAAACAATGTTGAAGACGTTGTATTGACCAAATCACAGGGTCTCACACATTTACGTTGTTGGTTTTTGCTCAATATTTCAATTGATCAATATATAAAATATAAATGTGTGATTATTTGTTAATTCAATAAATAGCAAAGTTCAGATGAAAATATGCCTTTAAATATCTAACAAATATTCTATATGTATTTGTGTACTTTATTCATGAAGTCCTGCATTTGAAGACATTAAGATTTATATCTAAAACATGTAATCAATAACTAATCAGATATTCAATTTCCTGTGGTTAAAATAACACATATGTATGATGAAGTGATCTGAGCTCAACGTTGTCAATTGCTGACTCAGCAAAAACGACCTCCACCAATGATTTAATATTTGTTCATCCGTTTGTCTTTTTGCATAAATAACACAAATGGATCAAGAGGATCTAAAACGAGAGAATATCTTACATGAAATAAAACACTGAACAAGAAAGAAAAAAACAAGTGTTGAAAAAGATCAATTAAACAACATTAAGATAAATTTAAAATAAATAACCTTTGAAAATTATCTCCACCAATCATGCTATTGTTAGTTTTTTATCAAGATAGAAAACTAGTTAACATTAGATCTTCATGACAGTCTTCGTGCGTCAAGAAATCAAAGATTGAAAGTTTCTTGAGATATGAAACTTGTATTGATGTTTGATGAGAGTCACATGGTCTGATCTGTTCATTTATGATCAAACTGATCAACTTAAAGTCCTCATAACTACTACTGTGTTCATGATTAAATACCATGTATCAAAAGCACAACAAAATCTTGTTCTTTTGGACTAAAAGTTCATCATAAAATGCATTTATTCCTCAATACATTCGTACAAGTGAACTCTACTTGATACTCTGGAAGTAAATAAACAAACAATAGTCGTTGATTAAACAGAACAACATCACAGTAACATTCAGAATGAGACTCAAATAAAACGATTCAAACGTCTCTGGAACATTTCTGTTGAGTTTAATGACGTCACGTTTGATTGGTTTTATGTTGACGATGATAATTGACTTGAATCGTCAGGAAAGGTTCGTCTGGATTCGATCAAATGTGTCAAATGGCGGCGAACATTCATGACGGTCACACAACATTAGACTTTATGTCACGATTCATTCTCAGACGGACCAGGAATAATTATGCAGCGCAAATGTCAGCAAACAATGAAGTCTGACCAAATGTTGCAGAGAAATTAAGTATCTGAATGTTTTGGGTTTGATTGTTTTGTAGGTCCAGACACAACATGACTTTATAAATGGTGTTGAGGGAGAACAGAACCAGAACCAAACTGTTGAGTCATGTTAGTCATCAATGGTGTTTGAAACTCATGGATCTTCATCTGGAAAGTAGAACCATCAGTACGTCGTCCATTTACAGGTCGAGACACTAATTCTTAACCTCAAACTATTTCTATTCAATGAATTGGAAAAATAAAGAAGACACTGAATCATCCACAAGAAACTTAATCTCTTCAGAACTAATTTGTCTGAAATTACTGAACCTGAATATTTTCTTTTGTTTCTTAACTGTAGCTCGTTGACTTTTGTTCAAGTGAATGAATCAGAATCTGGATTAAAATCAAACACATGAAGCGATGATTGTTCGGTAAAATGCGGCCAAAATCTTATTTTCTTCAAACACGTTTAAAACAGGAAATTATTTCCAAATATCCTGCTGATCTCACAGTGGAAGCCAATGAAGCAAAGTAATGTCATGAATGAAAGATTAGGAGCTGAAAGTCTGCATAATAGGAAAACACACACATTCAGAATAAAATGTTTTTGTGGAAGTAAAATAACACAACGTTACTGGCAGGTTCTCAAAATAACCGTCTGTGTCTTTGCCTTTAGAAAAATAAAGTTGGGTTGTTTGTTTACTGAGAAACTTTTTTTTTGTGATATTCATGTCAAAGTATGTCTAGTTTTGTTTATTATAATTGCTTTTTAATCCATTTGGTTTAACTAACACTTATACAGACATTTTACATTTAGTCTGAATAGAACATGTCGATATTCACTAGTGAAGCTTCTTGAAGTACATCTGGTTAATAACAATATTTCCGACAGATTTTTAAGAAGACTGCTATGTCTTCAATAGCACAGTTGTTCAAAGTAGAATATTATAGAAGTGTGAGCGCCATCTAGTGGGCTCTAAAAAGAAGGATAATGCCTCATAAAGCTTTATTGAACCATAATCAATATGTACTCATGGGCCTTATTGAACTCAATATATAATATATAATATATATATATATATATATATATATATATATATATATAAAATGGGATAAAAGAAGGTTTGATGGGTTGAGAAGACAGAACATCTTCTCTGGTGAATCATTGACGCATGAATCACATCAATAAAAGCAGACAGGAAGTGAACAGGACAAGAAATAAATGACCCAAGTCATTGAAGTTGCAGCAATTTCTTGTTAAATCTCATCGTCTGATAACATTTCAGTAAAATCAGATTTATTATCTGCAGAGCAAAACTGTGAAACCAGGTTGAAGTATCATCAGAATAAATGTTAAAATCTACTAAAGCATCTGCTCCATTAAGACGAACCAATATTCTTCAGACAGAAACTATTTAGGGAGATGAGAGTTTAAGATCTGCAGTCTGGGTTTAAACGTTCTGAGCAAAAGTGATAAGTTTGAAATGTAATGAATTTAAATAATGCCTTTAAGGCAGAGAAGTCAGAACATATGTTGATGGAAGATCAGATATGATCTATTAAACCAAACAAACTCTTTAATGGTGTTTATCAACTGATGAAGCAGATCTGACTGATGTTCACGTCTGTGATCAGTTCATTTGTATTAGACTCACTGAGGTCTGAACATCTGCCAAAGCTGTTCTCAGCTCATGTGTAGAAGGAAAGATGATGAAGATCAAACATGGATGAAGATCCTGAACATCAAACTGATTCATTCAATAGAGATTTTAAACTGAGATTAATAACATTCATGTAAGTCAGTGGAACGAGTCTTAGTTCACGTCTAAAGTATCTTCAACATAAACCACAGTGAAGTATTTCCATATTCCAAACTGTTAACACTGTGTTGCTGATGACACACACACACACACACACACAAACACACACTTTCATCACACGCCTCCATCCTGACTATTGTCAGAGACGATTCACAATCTGGATCATGATTCTATTGTGTCTTCATCCAAATGTAATTATCGCAGAAGGAAACATTTAATTTAACATTTATCAGCATGAATTCACAAAACTGCTTTTGGCAAAGTTTTACTGAAGATTGAATCATAGAGTTGAACGTGTCAAACATTTATCAAACAAATTAAAATCACTGGATTTTTCACATTGATTTTTTTCTGGCTGATGGAAAAGTGAGAGGAAATTGGGAAGATTCTGGGAATTGAAAACAACTTTGCTGCCTTTAATAGATTTGATCATTTTGTCCAACAATAGATTTTTTCACAACATAGTTACAGTTAGAAAACCTGTGTGAGTCACTGTGAGGCAGGTTTCTCTCTCAAAATGTAACAACACAACTGGAGCATTATAACAGAATAAGAACATTCAGAACACGGATATTTAACTAACTTTAATAATCTACTATAGCAATGTAGCAGATGTTATAAACGGTCAAAAATCTTCATTAAATACTTTGAAATACTTAAAATATTCTTATCCTTAAAGATGTTCAAATGAACGTCAAGTCCAGTATAAAATACAACCTTTTCATGAAGTTTGAAATGTTTCATCAGTGGATATTTTTCTTTACTCTGCCTTCATCCATTATGTTTTTATCTTTGACAGAAATAAAGCAAAGACCATCAAAGCAACAGATAAAAACAGTTTGTCGTCAAAATGGCAGAAAGGTCTGAAAAGTGAATAATTTTGTCATAATGTCCTTCAAAATAATCAGAACATATGAGAACTTGTGATTTCAAATATTATCTCATCATCAGTGTTTGGTCTAAACATCATTCAAGGGCTCAGACGTGAAGTAAAGAATCAATGACTCTCTTCTCAGAATTCTCTGCTCTGTCCTTCAGGTCAACATCATGATTCCAAGAAACTCTATTTTCCCTGGAACACTTCACCAGGGAAGCATCAGGGAAGATACAGATACTATGAGCAGCAGTGACGTGTTGATGAAGTTTCATGAAGCATCACTTCTTTTCAGAGCCGATCAAAAGTCACTCTTTGTGATAAAATACATTGCTTTGAACTGTTCTTTTAAAGAATTATATAAATATTTAAATGATCAATAAAACAGGACAATTCTTCATGAAGCTTCATTAGCGTCTTACTTGTAATACTATTTGACTCCTTGTTTCCAGTCATTTTAAAGTTATTATAAATAAGGAATAAATACAAACCAGTACATTTAGATTAAGGCCTTTAAGCTCAGAATTTGTCAATGATAATTAAAAAATGTTTGATCGCTTTTATCGTTAATATATTCAATTGTCTTTAGATTTCAAAGTCATCTTAAAGTCATCTTTGTCAGGTTCATTTCTCTGGAAACACCTAACAACACAAAAATCGCATTAAACCCCGGTCACCATTTATTTCCCTCATATAGACCAGTTTCTTGGCCTCGGCTCTAAACGAACCACACAGAGAACAAGAGCGACCGACACTACATTTGTATTTCTGGCAGCATGTAGGTCGTTCACCTTGACCCAGAGACAACACAAGGGATACTACAAACAGATGTTTTCGACCACCGGGTCACCTTGACCCAGAGACAACACAAGCTTTGTTTTGTAGACTTGTTTTCAAGAGCAACTGAGTCGAGACCACGACAGTACAAAGACCAGAAGTTATCAAGACCAAGACAAGGTAAATTCAAATTAAACCCTATGATGAACGTTTTTAAACATTATTTTTTCTTTTCTCGGTTTCCACTTCAATAAACTACTATTAAAATCATGTTTTATTAAAGGTTTTCAAGTCAAGGTCGTGCATCAGCTTCTAAAGTCGACAGAAATATGCAACAATGGATTCAATGTCATGTATTAAACCGTCACTTACAAGGTCAAATGCACAAGTTGTTTTATTGTTGAACGTGACAAGGAAAGAAAAATATAAATTCAGAAATAGTAACGATCCATAGGTCAGTGTGAAGGTCAGTGGAACAAAGAGAAGAGGTCGAACTGTACAGATTTAACCAAACATCACTCACTCAAACAATGATCTGTTCGTGAAAACATGTTTTAACCTTCGTCAACTTGATGTTATCTAGACCTGAAATAATGTATGTTCAAGCTCAGATATTCCATTTGTGTTTTTAGATAGTTTTAATATTCGGGAAATGGCTTCAAGAAACTAGAAACATTAGAGCCCAGTAGATAAATTCTTCACACTGAGCTGGACCACTAATAATCCAGCTGTGTGACAATCCTTTCTTTTGAACACGGGAATCATCCTGACATGGAAGATTAACTGTCAGAATAGTTTATGCAAAGTCAACTCAGTGGTTTGCAAAGATTAAAGATTTAACTTCTGAATATTATTCTAACTCCTACAGACTTGCTGAGAAAAAAAAAAGTCTCTACTTTTTGAGGCTTAAACTAAATCTAGGGTATTTCAAACAATGTCCATTTTATCTACTCAATTAACATATATATCTTAGGTTTTTGTCGAGTGTGAGATAGTTTTCTTTTGAGCTCCTAAAGTTGTTGGCCAACAATAAAAGTGACAAAATGTAAGATAGAAAATGCTGTCTTTGGCTCCACCTAGTGTCAGAACAGAAGAAGTGTAGAGGAGGTGCTACTATAAGAGACATCCACAGTGGTAGCAAACAAGAAAATCATAGTACATTTATATTGACGTTATGTTATTTTTTCATCCCAGATAAAGACTCTAAAGCAGGTTAAGCAGCAAGCCAGACAGTCGGCTTAAATCCAACTCAGACAAACATCTTAAGAATTACAAAAACCTCTCAATAAATCTTATTAAGAAGAAAATGATCCTAGAAATACAACGTGAGCCTGACAGACTAATAAAAAAGGATTTTGTTGACACATATCTCTCTAATCCACAGTAATATCTATATGACTGGACAAACATCTCATCAATTTAGATCCAATAATTGATTAATTTCAGAGAACTACGAATGCATATTGATCAATTTGTTATCAGACAGACACACAATGTACAGGTTTTTAATGAACTCATCTGTTCTTAAACAGCTGCTATGTTCTGGGATTAATGGAACATATAATGGGAACATGAACCAGAACATCTTTCTCTCTGCATTAGTGGGTCAGAACGAGTCAGATCACGATAATACTTTTACTTTTCCATGAAGCCTCTAAAGCTTCACCTCTCTCTCTGAAACGTCCTTCATGCTCAGTTGCTTTTTAAAACAAACATAAACCTTCACAGACACTTCTATTTTCATGTTCAAGATCACCCTGCTTTGAAAAACCCATTACTTTATTTATTAGAATATATTATTCTATCTGTTGCTGTATTATGTTTAAATGTAAGAGTTCTCAGCTGGTGCTTCAATTCATATTCATAGTATTTTAAGCATATTTTAACCATTAACAAGTTTGCCAATGAATATTTGTGATTATATTTTAAGTCGATTTTAAAAACGAATCCCATATATTCTTTATATCGTTTATGAAAAGTTAAAAAGACATGCACATGAAGTGCTTGATAGTTTTGTTTTCGTCAGATTTGAGTCTTCATTCAGATTCTTGAACTGCTTGAAGGACAAATTCTTAAAGAAAGATTTTTCCTTGTCTCAGCTTCAGTCACTTTCAATCTCAAACACCATTTTGTCAGCTGCCATCAATTTATTATTCTTTTTGAATTCATTAAGCTTCTGCTGTGTGAGTCAAAAAATGAGAGATTCAGTTTATTTTCAGTCGATCTTTTGTTTCACAGCTACAGGTGTCGACTGGAAACACTGACTCAGCATCACAAAGAGAGTCAGCAGGAATATTATGTTACTCTACTGGAGCAATAACCTACTTCTACCAACTTATACATTATTTATCTTATCATGAATGATGAAGATCTATTTGATGTTTTTTAATTGGTTGAGAAAACATAAAAACAAACTGAATATTTGATCAAATAAAAGTGCATTTCATGATCAATCAGAGAAAAAGTTCTTTCACTGCAGATACACGTTCAATTTCCAATTCCAGTCACAGTTGCTGCACTTCTGTTCTGTCTGCTCTTGCTTTTATATTTGTGATTTTGCTGTTATTTTTTTGCCCTTCAAGGCAACCATAGTAGAGCCAAAATGGGAACCAGCCAAAAACAATATCGTGTCAATGTGAATATTGAACATTTCCATATTCAGTGACTCTATCAGGTCTGCAGAGTCATGGTTCCTTGGAGAAAGATTTCTTATAACTTTGAAGGTGCAGAAGATCCACTGGAGCAGTGGGTGTGAAGATGATTGACGACTTCATTTCTTGCTTCCTTGAAAGGAAAAGCAAGAGTTACATTTAGGCCAAACTATTTCTTTGTGTATTACTGTGTCGTCCTGCTGGATGACCTCAGTATCACAGGTCAGAGAACGACAGCAGCAGTGGATGGAGGTCATGTTAGGTTCTACTATCCACCAGCCAGAACCAGCACCGAAGTGTTGGAGAAAACTAAACTAAAAAAATGAGGTTTTTGTGTTCTTGTAGACCTTAGATTATACTCATAATACTCCAACGTCAAACAACCCAGTTAGATTTCACACATTTGTCAATACAGACTAAAAACGTATTACACTGTGTCGACAGAAAAGAGTTGAAAAAACCTTCAAAGCTGGTGAAGCTGTTGACAATAATGTTTATTTTAATTCAACATAAGGATCTAAAGTAACTGCTGGAGGGAAAAGTCTTGCTAAAGCAGTTGGACAGAGTCTGAGCATTAATCCCTGCTTTGTGTTTTTCCCTCTGCAAGTTTCTACTTCATCTGCACAGACACACCTGAGGGTGGAAAACAAAGTAAAACCCATTAAGAATACAACTATACAAGTGGACGGACAAAAGGGCAGCAGCAGTCTGGACTGTTCATGAAGTCATTGACCTTCAATCACAGCGATACCAACTTAGATTAGTTTCAACTTCACACTCGCTCGACTACACTTCAGCCAGAGAGAAGTTTTTATGGAAGGAAAATACTTATTGATATCCTTGATAGTACATGTTAAAAATACTAGTTCTATAGATGTGAAATGTTTCAAATTAACTAACCCAACAATAATTTAGTTTACCATTCAAATAGTCATACTATTAAAACCTTTTTTAAACAAGTTATTTACTTTCAAACATATTTTTGAACTAGTAAAGTAAAACTTTTAAAGTATAATATCATATTTTACAAGACACAAGATGTGATATCAACCAACTAGTTATTTAGTGAAATATGTGTGCACAACTACTGTAACTAAGTAATGTACACAAATATAAACGTTAACTAGTAACACATTTGTATTACGCATGAACTAGTAGAATAAAATAGATCATATGAATATAGTTAACATACAAGGTGAGACTAGAAAGACTAGAAAATTGACTAGTTGACAAATACAACTTGAAATTCTCACTAGTTAACATGTAAAATAAGTCCCCAATAAGTCATCTGGTAAAAATTCTGACCTTTAGTTCTTTTTGTCCACTTTGCCCCTTAAGAGTGAACTAGTACTGTTTCTAGTTGACTAGTTAATATAGTGTAAGAAAGATTGCCTTCACTACACAATTAACATTTTTTGTACCTGGTGATCTTGTAACAAAAAACTGCTGTAGCTAGTTAACTACTGATAAACATATATGTTTGATTAGTTAACATGTTAGATGTATTACAAATGATTAGTTAACTAGTACGTTGTTGACACAGGATATCAAGGATGTAGAATAAAACTTATTTAACTTGTAAACAACCTGCAAAAGTCAACATATAAAAATGTTGGTGGTCATAATGTTTCAGCACATCAGTAGCATGTCACAATGTTAATAAATAAACTGATACAAATGTTGACAGTTAACATATTCTGTGAAGATAATTTAACAAAAAGATATTTTAAAAGTGTTAAATAGTGTCATTGTTTCCACACTAGCTGGTGATCAGTGCGACTGTCATTCTTTGCTCTGTTTTCCTCCCACTTTCCTGTCTTGTGTTTTAAAGCCTCTCTTTCTGCAGTGATTGATGAAATCTTCCAGGTTTCATTACTTTCCCTCTGTTGCTGCTCATGTGTCAAACCCATTATATACCAACACTGAGTGTCTTTATAGTCGACTGAAGGCGGAAGAAAAGCAGAGGAATTATAACAGGAGCCTTTGAGCAAATACAATTGCACCGTCAAACATTGTTCACTCTGGATTGAATCTTCAATAGTAATTAACCATTAATTGACACTTAAGTAGTTGGACTTAAACAGCCAACAAATTATGATCCATTTTTGAGGCTGATTTAAAACCCATGCTGGTTCTGCTGGAAGTTCTGGACCTGAATTCATCTGAGGAATGAGGTCAGAATTTAACTTGACTGTGTTTAATTCAATGATGTCACATGTCACTCAACAAGTTGATTCATTAACAACTGATGTCAAGACAGTTTTTATCAACGTTCACTCCATGACTGTTGATTCTCAGCGTTTGTTCGCTGACAAACACAGCATCTCTTTGTGGATCAATTATAGTCAATAAAAGTGTCTATGAAGCTTTTAAGTGATCAATACATTTGCATTTCACACATAGACCTTCAGTCTGAATGAATCCACCTCTCAAGAACTACTTTAAAGTTATTTACACACCAGGTAGATCACATGCACTGTGATAGGTCAACAAGTAGTTAAGAGTAAATATGCACAACATCAGCAAAAGCATCACTCCGACGAGTCTTTGTGGTTTCCATGGCAACAATACACACTTCCTGGATTGAAAGTGAGTCAAGAAGAACAAAACATGATCCTCCGTGAATTCTATGAAGCCGTGAGGAACAACCACACCCAGCAACTACGTCACATCGAGAGTCACGATCATATCAATGATCGACACACAATAATGCCTGAACCACCTGTTTGACTCCAGGAATGAGAACCGTGTGGAGTCAATCATTCCTCCAGAGTTACATATTTACGATTTAAAGAAACTATAATGAAGAATTTATGGCTGAACGATTATTAATTAATAATCTAATTGTGATTATTTTACTCATTATTGTGATTGTGATTAACATGTGCAATTATTTTTTCAATATCTACTAATACAATAAATAATTCACTTTATCTTAACAATCACAATCAAATACATTTTAATTTAAAGTTAAAGATAATTAAGCATACATTGAAATAAACGCAGGTTTATTTAGTTACTGTAATTACAGTTGTAAACAAACATAATATATTCACTGCAAATACTTTTAATACTACTGCAAAAAAAATGCTTTAAAGTGTGGTGTAAACATTATATTTATTAGTCAATAATAATTAAATCAAAATTCAGTGCAGAGTAAACAAAAGTATAAACACTATTTTAAAACATTTTCTTACTGCATATTTTTATACAGTATCTTTTTTTCTGTCATCTTTAAGTTCATCTTCTGTGATACAAATAATATATTGTGATTTATCAGTTCATCTTATGTGATTGTGATTGTACAAGCACACACACACACACACACACACACACGCACGCACGCACACGCACGCACGCACGCACACGTCTCAATTGAAAAGTATGAACTGATGTCAGGATGTAAAGATTCTTTCCTTCATCTGAGCTGCATCATCATATTAAGATTGTTCGTGTTATCAACTCTACTCACAGTTGTTACAAACCACTGCTCTGTGGCTTCTGATGACGTCATTGATCAACGAGTTAAACCGAAGTATTTACGTCTCTCGCTCGGCGCCGCTCGTAAGTCACGTGACTACATGACGGCCCGGAAATCAAATTGACATACAATTAAAATAAAATCTCAACCTTTGCGATATGAAAATTGTTATAAAGAATATAAATATCTGTTGAATCACAGACACTCGTGTGTTTATAAAAAATATTTCGTGAGGAAACAAAGTGTCTTTAAACTGCAGCTACAGCAGAAACACACACAAAATCATCACTAATAAGTTGATAAAAGTACAACATTATTCATTAAATATCATTTTACTCACGTAGTTCATGAATAAAAGAGTGAAATCCTTTGACGCTCGTGACAGACTCGGAGTTGATAGAACTTTGTTAACATGTCCAGCTTTTCTTTCAAAGTCCTTCTTGAAAATGTCTTCTATAGTAAATCTACAAACAAGTTAATTTATTCTCTTCATCATTGTTGTTGTAATAAACACAAGTTTCTATATTCATGTTTTTTATATTTATATCTATCAGTGAACAACAGTTAGCTTGATGCTATAGCTAGCGCGCTCTCTGATTAGCCAATCAGAGGACAGGGATACTCTGACGTCACCGCATGCCTGCTAGAAATCTGATTGGTTAAAGCGTCAGTTTAATCACTGGCAACAAACTATGTCTGAACTCTGATTGGATGAATGTTGTGATATGAATATTCATGAGAGGAAGCAGCGAGACAAGAGGAAAGATATAAAAAGAGTCTTGTTAGATCTTGTTGTAAAAAACGTCAACAGCGCCACCTGCAGTCTGGACATTATTTACACCACAGAGGTTTAAAATCTTAATATGCTTAAAATCGACATTGTTTTCTTTTCCTTAAACTCACATTCAGAGGCAAAAAAACACAACTTTATAAAGTCACATCACGATCCAAAAGTTAGTCCAGGAATGATTTACAAACTCAGCAACTGTTGTGTATTTTCTCCCTTAAATCAAAATGACTTTTTATTTGGGATTAGATAATGAAATATGTTACACTGGACTCACAAGAGTTGTGTCTTGAAGGACATTAAACGACATTTGGTGAACAATTTATAGACAGTTGTTGATTATACATGCAAATTATTTGTCATTTATTTATTGTTTTATTTTTTAGGTAAGACTTGCATTTAGATGCACTTCATAGTCTGGATATATATATTAATAAAGTTATATTTTATAGAAAAAAAAGGCATGTTTTTCATGCAGTCAGTTGTAATAGTCCCTCTGCAGGTGTTTTATATATATATATATATATATATATATATATATATATATAAATATATATATATATATATATATATATATATGTTTCTATCCATCCAACCATCTGTGGTCTTCTGCCTCTACAAGGTTGAATCCAGTGTTAGTTACAGAGAGAAGTGTCAAGAGAACAGAAGCACAAACAACTGTTTAGTTCAGTTTCCAGCAGCTGTTCTGTTGTCTTCCTGCGACAGAGAGTTGTGTCTTCAAAACAAACAAGGTTTCATTCAAACATGATGTGAGGACG
This sequence comes from Callionymus lyra, assembly GCF_982586985.1. Lineage (NCBI taxonomy): Eukaryota > Metazoa > Chordata > Actinopteri > Syngnathiformes > Callionymidae > Callionymus > Callionymus lyra. The sequence continues at coordinate 9,109,267 of NC_141824.1, forward strand.
ACAGGCGTCTTTGCAACGGTCGTACTGAGAGTTCTGGGGATAAGAACATGAGCTGGTGGAGGATCAGGCAACATTTCCAGAGAGCAGCGAGTCTGTAGAAAAGATGAAGGAATAAAGGTCCACAGAGAGAAAGAAGAGCCTAGACTTCCAAACACCAGTCTTGTTATCAAGTCTCTGAATTCTACAATGTCAATAATGTGTCAGATTGACAGGTTAGGAAGTGGAGAAACAGAGAGTCGGTCGTTCAACTCAAGAGCTGACGTCGATCCATCAACTTGAGTGTTTTCAACGACTGTGGATCACAGAGACAACATTCCCAGAAGATCTTTGATGGATGGAGGTCAAAGACTTGAGGCGACCCAGTGAAAGTTATCATTTGTGTTCACTGTCGACAGGAACAGCAAAGCTTAGAGGGAACAGATATGTAACAACTCTGTCGTCTTCTCGACACCAACAGAACATATTCAGCAAAAATGTCGACCATTTTGTTTCCCGATATAAACACAGAGAAAACACAAGAAACAAGTTTGGAGGTCAAAGGTCTCAAAACATTTTGTTCCATCAACTACTTCATGAATCATTTCATCTGGAAGATCAAAGCTGGTGTTTGTCAAAGAGACTCATTACCTTCTTCTTACCAACAAAGCTATTGTTATTTTCGTGACGTTTGCAGGTTTTATTTGGAAGACGTTACTCAATAATAATGAAGGAGAAGAATTTATAACACATTTCAGTTTCCTTGCATTCTTCAGAGTAGTTTTCTATTAAACTTCACTATCACCTGTTTACATGAGACTCTCTTCATTGAAATTAATTTTGTTTTTGTCTCTCGACTGACAGATAAAACCTACAAAAACATCCAGATGATGTTGTTCTAACAATAAAGCCGACATAAAAAGTGTAGATCATATAATACACACAGATATTATACTCTTGATACCAGGACCTCAGCTGTGCAGTGGTTCTTAAAAAGAAATATTTAAGGCAGTAAAAGCGAATGTTTTTCGCCCAGAAGCCTGAAGATCCTCAGAATTTTATATCCTAAATAAAAGACCTAAATAAATGGAGACAAAGATATGACTTTGAAACGAGTTTCTCATAAATCAGTTCCAAGGACGTCAGAGTTGAACCTTCAACAAAAAGCTTGTTAATGTCCAACATCCACAGAGAAGTGACAACACAACAGGAAAAGATATTTTGTGTATTTGGTTCCGGCGCCGATTTAATGAAGCAACTGTTGTCACGTCAGACTGAGCTGTCAATCATGATTGACGCGTCTAATGAGTGACAGGTGGCTGACAGTCATGAGGCAGATGTTGAAAGTGAACAGAAACAACTTCTGATCATTTGAGTTCTTAAGAACAACAACAACTGATCTGCAGTCATTTGTGAGACACGTGACACTGATGCTGTCGTTTATCTTTGACCATAAAGTTTGAAGTGAATCCAGATCAACAGTTCTTTCTTCAGACCTTGACTTGGATCAATAATCCTTCTACTGTTGAGTTTCTTGTGTTATTGATGAGCAGCAGGACAGTTATCAGTAGTGATGAGATGATCAAGTTTTATTAACACCGTCCTACTTTTTTAGCTCAGTAGGTGGCGCTAAAAGTTGATCTGAGGTATTAATAGAACAGCTGTTTAAATCAATATATTATAGAAGAGAAGAAGAAGTAAAGTCTTCATGAAGCTTCATTAACTCGATCACTAGTTAAGTTAGTTGCGACACAAGAATGCTGCTCTCACTCTGTTGAGCACACATGAGCTACACCTGCATTATCTTCTACATCACAGCTCTGAGGGAACATCAGGTTTTTCTGTCAACACGTGGAAAAATAACATCTGACCTCTGGTGACCTTCAGCATTCACTCAACAATATGGAGCATGTTAGAACAAGCCTGGCCATTATTCAATACTGTTTTATACTATTTTTCTAACCTTAATTTTGACTCATTTGAACAAATCTTATTACTGTAGCAGAGTTCAGTTTAGTGAGCATAGCTGCCTTTGACTGGGACACATTCAAAGTAGATAGAAATTAATAAAGTTTATCCATATATCTAATGTAAAACAGGCAACTTAACACTGAACAATCCTTTTACCTTTTTTGTCCTTTTCTTTGCATCATTTCCTTTGTCATCCCTTGCACTTTGTTCTTTTTAACTGCACTTTGTTCTTGTTTTTATGAAACTGCTGTGTACTGGAAACCCATTTAAAAAGAAACTTTGATCATTAATACACAGACAAATATATATATATATATACATATATACATATATACTGTATATACTGTATATATTTATATATATATATATATATTGAATTTATCTTTGCATCTCATGTTGTTCAGCAAAAGTTTCACGTTATTATTCATATAATAAATCTACTGAAAACTTTACAAAACTCAATATAATGGTTATTTATGAATATTGTATCATAAAGTCCATTTAGGTTCCATTTTCTCTCCACAATAAGGACATGAATTCACGGCTCATTGAACTATTATAATAACCAACACGACCTGAATGTTTTTTATCCAAACATAAAAGTATGTTGTTTTTCACTAGAAGTAAATAATATTCAAAAGACACATTCAGGCTAAAGTTGTTGCTTTTGTTATAAATCAAACCTGTGATTAAAGTTGACATGAGCATCAACACATGGATGACCATGTTTTAAATACATATATTTTAATCTTAACGAATCAGTTTAATAATGAGGTCTGATCGTTTATCATACATTTTATTTTGACACTTAACATAAAAACACTGCAGTTCGACACAAATGTGGTCCAGAGCCAATCACTGGAATGAAGCTGATGAACAAATAAAGTTAAATTTCCAGCATCATTTTATTCCTTTTCTGTTCATGTTCTTAATGGTTTGTATCAGATTTCTCTCCTGAATAATCCAGACTTGATGAGATTAATCTGACTTTGGTCGACAAATAACAGTTGAACGTCGTCTGCCTCAGCAAGTTTCTACCGACTGTAGCTCACATTGATTTTCATCACATTGATGTCGGATTAAACCACAACAAACAGCAAAACTGAAATAACTAAAGGAATCTAATTGGTTTGAGCTGAAAAGGAAACAATCAAAGGCTCCTTCATTTATCTCGTCTCTGTCGGTTCAAACACATCCAGACTTCACACTTGTTCAATCCTCCCAGACGTGCAACTCACCTCCACATTTACAGTCACGTTTAGAGAGAAATATTTTGAGGTACAAATGTATCTAATGGTGTCAGTGATGCGACGATACACACATTTTCCACGTCTCCTGCATAAAGTACATTTGTAGCCACTGTCTCTCTCCACTGTCGTCAATGATTGTGTTCCAGCAACACATGGAGCTGCATCTGTGGAATAAATAAATGTGTGTTTCTCTCAACTGTAGTTGAGAAATGACAGGTTCAAGTGAGCAGTAAATCATTCAACAAGAACGACTGTGTTTCTCCTTCCTGGAAACAAGAAGCGAGTTCTCCTCCGACAGCCTCGTCCATCAACAACACGAGAGAACAATGTGTCAAAACACACTTTTATTACATATATACATGATACTTTTACACTTTTATCTTGTACTTTTACAAACATAAATGTAGTTCAGATGAAAATATTCAAGTTAAAGAGCCTGAAAAGAAGGTTGAGATTTTGATGGCGATAGGAAATTAGAAAAACATTTAATCAAGTAATAAACAAACGATTTTTTAAGTAGGATTCAAATTAAATTAAGTTACAATGAGATCTTTAATATTAATTAAACATAAGAAGTTTAATCTTTATCTCATCAGCATGAGTAGGTCTTTACTAAGAAGAGTTTTATTGTTTATCACAGTGAGCTTTGACAACAATGTCTCGTGCAGCAACATCTCAAGAGTCTTTGATGATGAAACTTGAAGAATAAAAAAAAAGGTAGAATGTTCTGCAGGAAAGGTTGACGGAGAGAAATAGATTTCAAAACCCTCTCGGCTGCATCTTCGTGTCTCCGTGGTATCTGAGCCTCAGGAAGATCAGCAACATGACAGTAATAAATGAAGAACTTTAATGTGACATGTTTGTTGAAGCTGCTGCTTCAAGAAGGTCATATGTTTACACCTGAGTTTGTTTCTTGTTGGAGGAATAAACGAGTGATATTGTCCAACAATGCTGTGAAAATAATCAACTGTATCCGTGAGTCACTGACTGTAAGGTTTAAGTTTTATTAAGTTTAAATTAACATGATTCTTGTTGTGGAGAGTTTTATTGAGGTTTGTTTGTGGCAGTGATCGCTGTTCACTCATGGTTTTCTACTGGTCTCACGATCATCTGTCGACACCATCTGATGTCTCGCTTAAAGAAAGACAAAAATAAAATAGTTTTTTGAAACAAAATCCTTATTAACTTTGACTGTCAATCAAAACTAAATGGAATCAAAAATAATCACTTAATAATCAATTTGTTCATCCATAGATAATAAAATAAATATATAAAAAGCACCAGTAGCTTCAGAGAAGATCATGACTTTTACTTTTTCTGGTATTTCATCTGTTGAAACGATGATCTCCTTTCTTTGTAATGAAAACTATTTTATTGGTATTTTAAAGCCGATCAAAAGACGAGGGATTTTCTCTGAAGAGCAGAAACACTGCAGAGACACAGTCAGCTGCCAAGAAGCTCAAAATATCAGTTATCAGGGATGACAGGAAGCTGACAAAGACTTTAATGCTGTCAGACGCAATGTTTTCTCTGGTGTTTCTCAGCTGGAAGGACAGAAGGAGTAACTGTGAGACAGTCGAGCCAACGTCAGGATTTTATGTGAAATAAAAACTTGGTAAAAATTCGAACCGTATAAAAACATCAATTGAGAATTACAGAGTGTTGTTATTTATCTTCTTTAAATATTGACTGTAGCTTTTATATGCAACTGTGTGTCATTTATATTAAGATAATAAGGATTTTCTTTGTAAGTTTTACTGCAAGTAACATGTATGTCTTCTCACTAACATTGTTATTTACAGATACTCTAAGAAAGCAGATACTGAATGTAAATGACAGAATATTTTGTCCTGATGAGTTAGAAAATATATCAGTCGTTCATTAATCATACAGTGAATCATCAGTTAATTGAAGAGCAAGAAGATGGAGCTGAGGAGAGGAACGTCTGGGCCTCTGTCTGAAGCTGCTGCCCCTGCGACACCTAATATTAAAAGCTTATTTTAAAGTGTATAAATAAAATTATCTTTCAGTTCTTTCTTTAATAAATACCAGAATGAAAAAAGTTACTCCTTAAAAAATCCACAAAACCTTCACAGTAATAACATCAATATCATGAATCATAGGAATAATAACGTGTCAACCCTGGTGATGACAAACCAAAGTCAAGAACTCTCTCCTTAACAAGCTTAGATCGACCTGACATTAGATTTAACCAGGACTTCACAGGAGAAAGTCAATGAAGAGTCTGAACTAAACTGTTTTTTTTCTTATTGATATTTCTATCATCCTTTCTTCAGCAGTTAAAGGTGGCTTTGTTTGGAGAAGGTGAGAAAAATGAAATCCAGAGACGCTGCGAAGATACAAGAATGATTCCGACAATCTTCAACTATAAACTACAAACATATCTGTCAATCTTGTATTTATATATAATTAGGTGTTTTTAAATACATATACATATCGCTATACAGGGACACGCGCAATATATATTGTAATTCTATGGGAAAAAGGATATATTTGTAGTATTGTCGAGTACTTGACTCTTGAGTTGCTTATTTTTCAGTTGAAATCTTGACGAAGTTGTACAGCTTTAATTTGTTATTTTTTATATGACATATCATCAGCTTTTAAAGCTGTAGTTGACTGTATCCTCTCATCCTCAGTTTCTATAGCTGTGGAGGATATAATTATGTAGTGTTTGCGATTGTAATTGTATCAACAACAAAAAAAATATGTAAAAAATGGATACAGTGCTATTGTTGAAAAAGTATATTGAAAATATGGTTCTATTGATATTTTCTAACACCCCTTATACACAAGTGATCAAAATCTCTCCTCGACAAGCTGTCAACCGTCTATAGAACTCATCATATTTATTTATTTATGTGCTCCAGGAAGAGTAGAATAACTGTTGAAATGTTTTGTTGTTCTTGCATCAAACTACTTGAAGGAGCTGCAGGTCTGTGATGCTGTTTAAGTTTCAGGTCAGTTTCATTTAAACGTCACATGGATGCGATGAAGGCCAAGAAGATTTGACGTGAGATCTCAGCTAGTTCCTCATAACAGACGTGTCTCTGGATCGACTGGAACAACAAAACAAGCTGCATCTCCACGACTCCACACTCTGAGTCAAACCAAAGGTCACAGTCTTTCAAAACTATTTCTTTTCAACCAGCTCTGCTTTTCTAGATTCTTCGTCTGATTTAAAGCAACCGTTTGAAGGCAACACTTGTATCTTTGTTCATCTGGCTGAGCTCTCCTCATCATCATCTTCATCATCATCATCATCATCATCATCTGTGGTCATCTCCACACCAACAACACTTGTGTCTTTGTTCATCTGGCTGAGCTCTCCTCATCATCATCTTCATCATCATCCTCATCATCTTCATCTGTGGTCATCTCCACACCAACAACACTCTTTGTTCATCTGGCTGAGGTTGATCCAACACTGGCAACACTTCAAGCTGCTGAAGACTCCATGAAGCCAAGAGCAGATGATGAATCCTGTAATTGGCAGATAATCTACCAGAGCTCTCTTCATCATCTTCATCTTATTCATCATCATCATCATCATCTTCATCTTCATCTTCAACTTCAACTTCATCATCATCATCATCATCATCTTCATCATCATCATCATCCTCCTCATCCTCATCCTCATCCTCATCCTCATCATCATCATCTTCATCATCATCATCATCCTCATCTTCATCATCCTCATCCTCATCCTCATCCTCTTCATCATCATCTTTTGAACTTGTATCATCCTCTGAATGACAAGTAACACTTTTATATTTCATTAATGAATTCCTCTTGGAGACCTCACAACATTTTTACGATTCATGAAATTAAAATAGGGTTAAAATGTCAATAGAACATTATTGTAAAGAGGTTCAAACATTAAAGTCTCATGAGACGCAATTGATCTAAAAAGAAATTCAATATTTCAACCTGTAACCTTGACCAAGAGCCTCTGAAACTTGAAACCATCTTCTTCATTTAAAGCTTTTGGGTCGGCATTCACATGTATATGTAGGTAATGATGCCTGTGCCTGAAAATGTGCAAAAATGTGAACAGCATACTATTAAAATAAACAAATAATAAAACAGCCAAAGACTCCCAAGTTTCAGAGTAAACAACTTATCTTTAAAAGTTTATTTTTTCCCATTCACAACCTGGGTCTGGTAATGAAATACATCCCAATTAATGACATTAAAACACTTTTGTGTTAATACTTTCTATGCAATTGTGTCTTCTTGTGTTGACTATTGTAACAGTTTATTTTGGTGACTTAACAAGAAGATCTGTCTCGCCTGCAGTTCATACAAAACTCTGAAGTCAGAATTCTTAGCAGCTCTAGTAGAAGAACTCACATTTCCCAGATCCCTAAAACTCTTCACTGGCTGCCAGTTTCTTTTAGGATAAATTTGAAAATTCAGATTCTTTCTTTTATTTACTTACTTATTTATCACAATGTTTTCCTCTCCTTCCATTTTATTACTGATCCTCTAAACTACTACTATACTGTCTCAATGTAAAGAGTCTCCAAAATATACATCAATGGCTGAACTGAACTGTAAAGCTTCTCAATATATTTTCCAGTAACAGATAAAAACCTTAAGTTTGTATCAACAGTTACTTCAAGCCAAAGAAGTTATTGCGTAACCAACTATTTCTGTCTAATGTTATAGTAGTAGTAGTAGTAGTAATAGTGTATTTAAAGGTTTTAGAATAAATTGTGGACCAAGTATTGTTGGATACAAGGTTGTAAGGCGTGACTGTGAGCATCTAAACTACCTCACAAACTGCAAAAAAGGCCACACATAGTGAATACAAACAGAAGAGATTATGTATATAACTCTAGTATTCGTCATGAGTATATATATCGACTTCCACTTCTCTCCACCTCTCCACATTATTCCCTCCTGCTCATGTCTCTTTCCTTTGCCGCCTCCTGTAATTCCTCCCTCTCTGGCACTTGTGTTCCGGGCCGACTGCCAGAGTCAGACGCTGCCAAAGTGAAGCCAACATGCTTGGTCAGGGTGTTACGGCTATTCTAGGTAGCGCGTTCCTCCGGGAGACCAGAAGCTAATTGATTCAACCTCTTCGGTCTGTGAAAATGTGTGGAATAGACTTTATTAGTGCAATCAAGAAGAAGTGCAGGAGAGAAGCCGGAGGTTAGTCGCTGTAAATGAAGAGGGAGGGGTGGATTTACAAGAGCCGGTCGAAGCTCCTGTTCTGTTCGAATAAAAATGATTTCAAAGCTGCTGGTCCTTGTTAGGAACAGAACCAGCCGAAAGACTTGAATACCTCCTGGTGGCTGATGCAAGAAGAAAAAAAAGGGTTGTTGTAATTGTAACCAACACCCATGAAAACACTCATCCAAACCACCTGATGCGTTCGAGTACACTCGTGAAAATCAGTTTTTGTAACCACTCAACTATTGAAGGCACAGATTAAAACTTGATCAGGGTAAGAATTATTGAAGGGTCTTTACTACTAGTGGTTTCTATTTCAGTATTATTTTTACATTTATTTACATTTTAACCATTATTTTTATATTAATTTGTCATCACTTTTGTTGTATTTAAGTGTATTACCATTAATACCCTTGTGTAAATGTATACCCCATTTTATAATCATCAATATACGTAAAATAATAACTGAGATGACGGTGTGTAAACTTGCAGGGGTTCAATTGTTTTAATTTATTATTATTTCCACTATAAATTATATTTAATCTACATTTTGTCATAACCTCTGTTGTATTCGAAGCTAGCAGTTTTCAAAAAAGATTAAAAAAGCAACATCAGTGTGCAAATGTACACACGGTTTTATAAATATCTATACAAAATAAAATAAAAACTAAGATGATAGTGTGTATAATTGCAGGGTTTAAACATTTTATTTATTTATTTCTTTATTACAGGGTATTTCCTTTGGCTTTTGAGGGTTTTTTATTATTATTTCCACTATTAATGATATTTAATCTACATTTTGTCATAACCTCTGTTGTATTTGCAGTAAGTAGTTTTCAAAAAAGACTAAAAAAGTCAGTGTCTTCTTCAAATGTACAGACAGTTTAAAAAAAATATCTATACATGTATGGTATGTGTACTTGCAGGAGTTCAAAGGTTTTATTTATTTATTTACTACGGGGTTTCCCCCTTTTTTTTAAAGGTTTTAGGCTATGTGAGTGTGCAAATGTATACACTATTATATCATTTATGCACGTACAAATATAATAGAAACTTAGATGATGGTGTGTATACTTGCAGGGGTTTAAACATTTTATTTATTTCATTATTTACTACAGGGTTTCCCTTTTTTTTGAGGGTTTTAGGCAATGTGAGTGTGTAAATGTAAACACTATTATATCATTTACAATACATTATGATCAGTGATCTCTGACAGCAAACCTAGAGCCTGTTGCAGTTGATAATCTCTTTTATCTGTCAAGTCTATATGAACAAACTCGTTAAGAACACACGTTAAATACGTGCAACATGAAGATGCATGAAAGTTGTTTGATTTTAAAGACACTTTATATTTTTTTTTTCCTGCTGAATATTTTAGGATTTCAATCACGAACCAGCCTGGGTTTGTGTGTTCCTGAGTGTTTAGGAGTGAATTAGACTCGCCAGTGTCCACAGGAGCAGAATGATGAACCAATATTTGGGTTCTTTTTTTTTCCCACACAGGAGCAAAAAAAAAGAGTGAGAAATAGTCTTGCCTTGAAATGCGAAGAGGAAAGCGACGCCCGGGATCCAAACGCTGGTAATCCAGAAGTAACGCATGACGACGGCAGGTCCGAGCAGGTCCAGACGAAAACTTGAGGTCCTGGTCGAGGGTCTGTATCCAACGGAAAGGTCTCGAGGTCGAAGCCAAAGATCTATCCTCGCGAAACAGACGCACCAGAGCAGCAGGAGCAGCGGCGAGAAGACGGAGAGAAGTGCTCGTCCTCGTCCGTCCGCAGCTGACGCTGGCAGAGCTGCGTTCATGCGCGGTCGTGCACCGCCATCTAGCGGCGGCGACGAGAATGACAGCTCTTGAAAAAACAAAATCATCATCTGAGCTCAATGAGCCTCAACACACATTATCATTTTCAGAGCATTCTCAAGGTGCGCGTCAAATGCGAGGGAAGAGAAGGTGAAACACCTTGTTATTCTCGCTTTGAAGCTTCCCTAATGAAGGTGTGTTTTCCAGAAAACTCTTTCATTTCGTGACCATTTCATCCCCTCGAACAAATCAAATCCTCTCATGTTGTATTGGATTTAGATGCATGTCAGTTTGATCTTATGGCGTGTACATGATGATGAGGAGGATGCAAACATATTGATCTACACTGAAAACACATGAAAATGGGTTTAATTTAATTTATCATGTCAAGTTTTGGCAAATAAAACATTACGTACTGTTCATAAAATTGTCTTTTAAAGATACTGTAGGTGTTTAACAGAGAACTTTATCCTTGGAATGTTTGTCTGCGGTTATAGATGAGGTAGAGGTGAGCCTCATTCAAAACAGATGTTTTCGGTTTATTTGGGGCAACAATACGTGACTTATTTACTTTTTTCTCTTTATTTTCAGTTATGATTGTTGGAGGAAAACGGCTCTTGTTCTTCTTTACGTATGTATGAGGTGCTTCCTGACTGTCTGTGATTGTCACATGACCACCAAACTGCCAACAGTAGAGGGTCAGGGACTGTGATCATTCATCATTCAAGTACTGATGTAATTTTTGAAGTTACCAAAACCAGTAACCAAAACAATATTGTCTCACTTTGTAAATAAATGCCCATGCTGTATTTGGCAATGGCGCCTAATGAATTTTATGGCTTCGCAGTCACACTTTTCTCACACGTATGGTCACCAGAAAAACATATTATATAATACATATTTTGAAACTTGTCACTTTCAGATGTCACTCTGTCTCTTCTAAGTTGACATTTTCAAACCATGAAAAGCCTTTGATATATAAACCAGTCAAAGCAGAAAACTCTTTACAACGAGTCAGTTTAAAGAATATTTCTGTCACTCCTGTGATTCACTGTGTTTCTTTTCTCAAATACAATTTCTTTTGTAGTTAAATAGAGAACAAAACTAAATTTAAATCAAATAACAATATGCTTGTACTATATTTATTGATTTATCATTTAAAAATATGGACATAGACTTATGATTGTAATCCAAGTGCTTTTCTATTCATTGGGTCATGGTATGTTCAATATTTCCCTGTCTTACCACCTGTGAAGCCAGTGCAATAAAGCATTCATGCACAGAAAATAATTTGTAACGTATAAATAATGCATCCGAGCCTGGGTTAGTGTCTGTGTGGAGCTGCAGGAACAAACCGTAGACTTCCTTCGGATCAATTATTCCGGAGGTCAGCGTCAGAATCTCTGTCTTTCCTGTGGCAAAGAAACCTCAGAACCAGGTCTGTAGCCGGGCTGAGAAAGAATAACTCAACCTCACGTCAGCTCATTGTGGATTTGCCTCGTGGATCTTTAAAGCTCGGTGGTGGGACACCTGGTTCTGGATTCTGACTTTCTTTTGGGTGAATTTTCCTCACAGGTGAGTTTAATGAACTCACTGTGCTCAGTCCTCGCCTTCCTTTTATTTCTCTCCCTGTGTGACACGATATTCTCCAATGAGACAGCAATAAAACACCAGCTTTAATCTCACACTCTGCCGGTCATCAATCACTGTAAGAGACGAAGAAACAGTTTAATGAGGGACAGACTTAGCAGTCTCATTAATTCCTCTGGTCCACTTGTAGCTCTGTGCTAAGAATGTAATGAGACTCCTTGAGAGTTATAATTAAAATAGTCTGACTTGAATCGCTTATGACGGCAATTATTTGAATGATCCCTTACGCAGCGAAACGTTTGAAATCTGAGCCACTGTTAGAAGGTGCAGTTATTTCATTAAGTGAACCGCAGTACATTCTCACTAAGATCTGGTTTAATTGCATACATTTCACAGATACACCGACCAGTCTCCGCAGCTAATGATACACTAGTACAATAGATCCGTAATAAAGTGGGTTGTACTGTAGTGCATCAATAAAGAATCAATATTGAGTGGTTGGCGATTAATTTATGCTGCATTTTGTGATGGGAAAAGTCCAAAGTTAAAGCATGTTTATCAAGAAGGATCTGTCTCGTCTGCAGTTAATACAAAACTCTATAGCAAGAATTTTGACCCGCTCTAGTAGAAGAACTCACATTTCTCCAATCATTAAAACTATTCACTGGCTGCCAGTTTCTTTTAGGATCAATTTTACAATTTTGAAGTTTTGCTGGAAACCTTTGGAGATAATTAACGGCTTTTGAAACTGCAAAAAAAAAATGTAACAGCGAACTAAAAGCTCTGTCCTTTAGATTAAGACAAACATTCAAACTCTGTGTTGTTCTACTTTCTCAGTTGTATATACAAGTAAAATTATTTGACTTTAAACCAGATCTGATTTCTATTTTTTGTCCAATTACATTTAAAGTCAGATTCACTCTGAATAGAACATTAAATGATTTTAGAATACCTAATACATTTTAACAGAACAATTTTGGTCTCAGTTATTTAAAAAAACTGTTTTGTGTTTGACTAAAAATGCCACGTTTGCCATGACATCATGATGGCGGCCAAGAAGTAGCTCTAATAGCATCATCCCTCCAAAAATCCTTTGCCTCACCTTGCCGGGGTTGTTTGGTTCATTTGATATTCAGCCACTCATGACATGAAGTGCCTCCATGATAGTGATGACTATTAGCCTGTAAATTGTGACCGCATTGTAACACTGGATGAAGGTTAACTCTAGTCACCAAAGCCTTGTGCTTTTGACATCAATCGTTAATGTCTTGCTAGTGGAGACATGGAAGAAGGTAATTCACCTTGTACCAGAGGCAACACAAGGTATATCAAAAACACATTTGTATTCCGGCCTTTTGGGTCACCTCGACCCAGAGAAAACACAAGGGTTAAGCATCACTTTGTATTTATCATGTACCTTTTTAATGTAAAGGATCAAGAATATCAGCAAGACTTTGCAATACAATCGTTTTTAATTAAAGATGTTTTTGTTTTTTTTCATCAGAGCTGGCAGCTCTTCAGAAACTTTTCCTCAATTAAAGTGGAGTTTTATGAACTGTCCGTCTGCCACAGCTGAGGCTTGGTTTTCCCCTGCAGGGCGTTGGGATCCAAACCCTCCCCATGGACTCTGAGAAACACTTTAGTTTAATAGACGTGTAATGTATCCGTACAGGGTTAGGATAATGCACTGTAAGGCAGAAATACGCCGTCCTATTTTTAGACAAACTGTAATATTATATGACAATCCTTATGATTAATATTGTATGAGCTGTTGAGTCTATGAGAACTTGAGAGACCGGGAAACTCCCGCGGGTCCAATTTGTTTGACTGTGGATCTCATCTAGTACCGTCTTCTCCCCTTGCTTTCTTGTGGAGGATGCAAAATGATTTTGACTCAACATATTTTGTGTCTTTACACAAGGTTCCATTCAAAGCCCAACAATTGAAAATTACTATAAAATTAGACATAAGTGTCGCGACACATTATTTTGCTTTTTGTTATTATGTGTAAAGGTATATGACAGCTTAAGGGCTTCTAATTCCCTAGATGGTTAGAAAAAAAGTATTTTTTTGTCATTAGACCACATTTTCGATATATAGATTGTGACATTCTGTCAATTATTTACAATGTGAGGAAATACTGAAACATTTATTTTCCAAGAATGGTCCAAACAGTCCCTGGTCAAGAGTTAGAAAACATAAAGAGTGCAATGAATAATTCAAAAAGACAAAGTCTCTGTCATTGAGTGGAGCGAAGGCGACATGTAACTGGTTTTAATAAGATCGGGGAAGACTAATGGATGGAGAGAGCGAGCCGTTGTTCAGCTCTGTGGATGAATAGTTCTCCTTTGTGCTCGGTGGTTAAATCAGGGGCTGAACCCATGAGAACATCATTCAGTTCAATGGTGTTCAATCTTGTCCTGCTTTATATGGTTTGTTTTCAGGAGGGAAATTGAACAAATATCCTCCCGAAGAAACAAAAATGGAGCTGGCCAAAAAGCCCAGTATAGAAAGCAATTTATTAGAATTTAAAGTGCAATGTTCGCCTTCTGGGTCGAGCTTTTTATTTTAACTATAATTGCAAAGGCGGTTAAAATCAGCAACAGAATAATAAACGAGAGCAACTACGCGATACACGGTGTCCTAGATCCTAGATAGGAATACAACAAATATCTCACTCTCTTTTTAAACATAAACCACAGATGGGTTTTTAGTCTGATTCATGGTAAAAATGGTTACACGTAGATTTAATGAACTGAATATGAATAAAAAAAACAAGAGTATATTCATCACCTCTCATTGGTTTCCTGTCACCGTGGAGTATATGTAATTAGTTTAACAAATGGTAATGAAAAAAAACCCTCTTCTCTCTATTATTCATCAAGAAAACGACGACATGTGCACGATATATTACCTCCCCCCCACTCCTTAGCATGCATACCCTTTGAAAATGCTTAGCATGTGTTCATTTGCATAATTCAGTATTGCCACAAGACACGTTTAAGTAATTACTTCAGTTCTTTCGGGGCTAAAAATCACAGATGAAACTGCAGAGATTAAGTGAACACATGTGAATTTGAAACCCTGCGTTTGGTTATGGAGCTCAGAGAGATGTGTGGAAAGATGAATCCCTGCTCTCTTGAAAGGTTTCAGTTTCAGCACCATGGACAGCGCCTAGAACTCTGCTGAATGCTGATGGATCCTCACATTTGTATCTATCTATCAATCTATCCATCAATCTATCCATCCATCCATCCATCCATCCATCCATCCATCCATCCATCCATCCATCCATCCATCCATCCATCCATCCATCCATCCATCCATCCATCCATCCATCCATCCATCCATCCATCCATCCATCCATCCATCCATCCATCCATCCATCCATCCATCCATCCATCCGTTATATCTATCTATCCATCCATCCATTTTATCTATCTATCCATTTTATCCATCCATCCATCCATCCGTTTTATCTATCTATTAATCTATCCATCCATCCGTTTTATCCATCCACCCATCTATCAATGTATCCATCCATCCATCATCATCTATCCATCCATCCATTTTATCTATCTATCCATTTTATCCATCCATCCATCCATCCGTTTTATCTATCTATTAATCTATCCATCCATCCATTTTATCCATCCACCCATCTATCAATTTATCCACCCATCCATCATTATCCATCCATCCATCTATCAAGTCATCCATATGGTTAATATAAGTGACAGTGAATGCGTCAAAATGAGGAGTAAAGCTAAACTTGAATTAGTGAAGAAGGACAAAAACAATGAAAATGCAATATCAAAACCACACTTAGGTCAGGGGTGGTCAAGGATGGCCAAAACCTTTGAAAAAAAGATGCCATCATGCCTTTTTATAAGAAAGCAAAACTAAATAATAATAATAACAAAACCATAGATATTAAATTTGATAGTACGCATGTTGTTTCCTAAACATTTTTTAAATTTACTTCCAAATCATTTTTGAGGCAAAACAAAATAAAGGAAAAAGAGAAAAAGAACTGAAAATGAAACCATATTATGGTGTTGAAATATGTTCAAATGAATCATTAAAAAATATATACAATTTCAACATGATCATGCTTCCTCACGAGGGCCACATAGATACAGTCACTTTGCCAGGTCTGTGTTAGTTGAATCTGAAGGATTTTGTTTTGGCCTTCGACTTTGATTTTTGTTTTGTTTGACACAGCTGAGCTCAACTCAACTTTATTTACACATACAGCATTCACAATTATTTATTTACTACTGTATACGTCAGATTTTTCAATAAAAAAAAACTTACTTTAGATCAAATCCAATTTTTCATTAATAACATTATCAAGTTTTGGGTTGAAGATATGGTAATTTTAATGGTAGTAAAAGGAAGTCAGAAGGATTTATGTTAGATACATAAAAACCTGAATTAAAAGCATTATATCATGAGTAATAGCATGTAATTAAAAGCTTCATTTAATTAAAGAGCATTTTTAATGGATAAGATTTTGTCTGAGCATCAGAAAGATAGTTCTTTACATTCTTTAGGATTCAAGAAGCAACATAATGATGAGGAAAGTAATTCTTCCTCATCCTCTTTATTTTCTAACTGCCGTCACAGTGTCCAGTCTGCTGAGCAGCTGAATGTCTGTCAACCTTATTTCAAGAGTGCACTCTGGTGTCAGCAGAAAGGGAACCCGCCTGCGTCTCAGCTCGCCTCCCGCACATATACAAAACTCCCTGAAGGAATAGAATGCACCATGCGTTTTTTTTTTTCTTCCACCGCCGTCTATCTTCTCACTGCTGCCTGCAGCCTGTTCACTGCCGTGTTCAGGGTTTACTGACCAGATTCATGGCTTCTGGAAATATGCTCATTACACCGCTGTTGATGTCAGAGACCACCTGCCGGGCAAGCTGCTCTGAATCAGTTCATTGTTGCCCACACTCTGGGTTTCATTATACATTTCGCTTATATTTCCATAAGGAAACCTTTGTGAGCATCTGTTTCTTTATCTCCTATTCACATGTCTCCTCCATTATGGCCACCACCACTAATATGTGGAGATTTAAACTTCTAGCTCCAGAACTTTTATTATGGGAAAAAAATGATCCAAGGCAACAATAACAATTAAGCGCCAACGGTCTGGCCGTCAACTTCCTGAACATGTGGAGTGAAATTAGTCCTTGATACAGCGACTGTAAAGGAAAAAGCTTAGAAAAACTAACTAACTACACAAAGGGCTCATAGGTACGTATACTACTGATGAGTTGATGAAGCTTCATGAAGCAGTGTCATGTTGTTTAGAGGTCAGTAGGTGGCGCCATCAGTTTAAAATTGATGTGACGTTTCAACAGTTGTTCAAAATAATGAGGAGACGCCATCTAGTGGACTCTGAAGATAATGACACTGCTTCATGAAGCTTCATGAAACAGTACAGCACCCTCTGCTGTTTGCCTGCTTTTTGTATTTTATTAAAAGCACACAGGGAAACATACTGAGTAAAAATAAATAGGACAATGCTTCATGAAGCTTCATCAACCCATTGCTAACTAATCCAACGTTAAGGTGTGTTTTTGTTCTGAGTGTTTACAATCAGAACTAGCTTTAGCTTTTATTATATAATTAAATTAACTATCCTGGTGACGTATACATGAATAGGACGAGTGAGTTTGGTGTCACACGTTAGTGACAAAAGATAATACTATCCAAGATACAAAGAATAATAGTATCCAAGATACAAAGTATAATAGTATCCAAGATACAAAGGATAATAGTATCCAAGATACAAAGGATAATAGTATCCAAGATACAAAGGATAATAGTATCCAAGATACAAAGGATAATAGTATCCAAGATACAAAGTATAATATTATCCAAGATACAAAGGATAATAGTATCCAATATACAAAGGATAATAGTATCCAAGATACAAAGGATAATAATATCCAAGATACAAAGGATAATACTATCCAAGTTACAAAGATTAATAGTATCCAAGATACAAAGGATAATACTATCCAAGATACAAAGGATACTAGTATCCAAGATACAAAGGATATTAGTATCCAAGATACAAATCATAATAGTATCCAAGATACAAAGGATAATAGTATCCAAGATACAAAGGATAATACTATCCAAGATACAAAGTATAATAGTATCCAAGTTACAAAGATTAATAGTATCCAAGATACAAAGGATAATACTATCCAAGATACAAAGGATACTAGTATCCAAGATACAAAGGATATTAGTATCCAAGATACAAAGAATAATAGTATCCAAGATACAAAGGATAATAATATCCAAGATACAAAGGATAATACTATCCAAGTTACAAAGATTAATAGTATCCAAGATACAAAGGATAATACTATCCAAGATACAAAGGATACTAGTATCCAAGATACAAAGGATATTAGTATCCAAGATGCAAAGAATAATAGTATCCAAGATACAAAGGATAATACTATCCAAGTTACAAAGATTAATAGTATCCAAGATACAAAGGATAATACTATCCAAGATACAAAGGATACTAGTATCCAAGATACAAAGGATATTAGTATCCAAGATACAAAGAATAATAGTATCCAAGATACAAAGGATAATAGTATCCAAGATACAAAGGATAATAGTATCCAATATACAAAGGATAATAGTATCCAAGATACAAAGGATAATAGTATCCAAGATACAAAGGATAATAGTATCCAAGATGCAAAGTATAATAGTATCCAAGTTACAATGGATAATAGTATCCAAGATACAAAGTATAATAGTATCCAAGTGACAAGGTATAGTATACAGTAAATAAAGTTGAACGAAAAGAAGTGAGAATGAAATTACTTTGAAAAATATTTAGTCAATAATGTTTGGTTAACTTCACTTCACACAGACTAACTTAAGTACTTGACTTGTAAGTTCAGACTAGGTTCATGTTATCATTGTATGAGATATTCAGAATTTAGTGGTAAATTAGTGACATTGCTAGTGTTGTGTGACGATAAACTGGTTTCCAAACGTTGTTCTTCAGAGCTGGATCTCGTGTCTTACTTGCATCACTGGAATGAGCTGGATCTCATGTGGTGAAGAACATATCCTGACATGCATAAAAGCTACAAACCGAGGAGGAAAAAGGGACATGAGGGAAAGATTTGACATTCAATATGACATTTACACAGCGCTCAGTCTCGTGGTTAGCATAAATATGTTGCTTAGAAAATGGAGGGCATGTAAAATTCATGACATGGATCCAACATAAAGACCAAAAAAAACTGAACTGAACCTTTTTTCACTGATACATGGCAGTTACAGTTCATGTAATGACCTTAAAGATATTTTGATAGTTCAATGTAGAGGTTGTATTGACAACAGAACACAAAAAGCTCTGAACACACACAACCTTCCGGCAGTGGAAATAAAGGGAAAGCAAAACAAAGTAATTAACAGCGAAGATGTAATCGCTCGATAAGACTCTTTGCTGCCAGGATCAAAACAACATGTTTTCGGATGAAGTCAAAGGGAAATGAAAAAAAACAACCCTTCGATGAGAAAAGCCTCAAGGAAATCAAGTGTGATTGATACTGTCAGCGGAGGATCATTTGAAAAAGAAATATGGTTTAGGGAAAGTGTTATGTGTAAAGCCCTGCAAGTGGATATGGAGGAACAAAAGCGAGCAGGTTTGTTTTTAAACATCAAACGTGATCCTTTGACTCCCTGAAGAAAAGGTTTCACAGATGCTAGCGCCAGACATGAGATAGAAATTCGACGACAAACAAGAACAAACTTGGGGCATTTCCTGAAGACATGGATCCTCCTGTTGGTGAGTTTATTCAAACGCTTAATACACTTAAGTTTTTACTCAAGTATTATTAAAATATTTATATTATACTTCATTCATATATGCTTTCAGTGGGATGGTGATTGAGGAAGGTTCTGCATGGATGGATGGATGAATGGATGGATGGATGGATGGATGGATGGATGGATGGATGGATGGATGGATGGATGGATGGATGGATGGATGGATGGATGGATGGATGGATGGATGGATGGATGGATGGATGGATGGATGGATGGATGGATGGATGGATGGATGGATGGATGGATGGATGGATGGATGGATGGATGGATGGATGAATGGATGGATGGACGGATGGATGGATTGATAGATGGATGGATGGGTGGATGGACAGATGGATGGATGGGCTGATGGACAGGTGGATGGATTGATAGATGGATGGATGGGTGGATGGACAGATGGATGGAAAGATGGATGGATGGATGAATGGACAGATTGATGGATGGACAGATGGATGGTTGATAGATGGATGGATGGGTGGATGATGGAAAGATGGATAATGGATGAATGGACAGATGGATGGATGATGGAAGGATGGGTGGCTGGAAAGATGGACAGATGTATGGATGGATGGATGGATGGATGGATGGATGGATGGATGGATGGATGGATGGATGGATGGATGGATGGATGGATGGATGGATGGATGGATGGATGGATGGATGGATGGATGGATGGATGGATGGATGGATGGAGTAAGTGCTTGATACATTCAAGTATTTACCTTATATACGCTCACATTGAGATGGTGAATGACAAATAAAAGGTAAGAACGCAGAAAGGATGATGTTTTTTCCATTATTTCCAAAAATATATGGGTCAACGATACCAGTAGAAATTTAAAGAAGCTCCATAAAGCAGTGTCATATGTTTTTCTTCCAGTAGGTGGTGCCGCATGTTTAAGTGATGTTTCAGTTGAATAGGTTTAAATCGATAGATTGCAGTTTGTGCTTTCTTGTGAGATTTTAAAAGAAGAAGCTGCTTCATGAAGACAGACACAACACAGGGAGGTCTACCCAGTAGCCAGGGAAATACACAGAAATCAACCCAACACATGCAGAGAAACACTATCTGGACTGCATAGCAACTAGAAATTTTGGCAGGTTGTGTGGGAAGGTCGGTTATAAAAGGACATTGGAAAACAGGACACAGATGTGAAATGGGTCTCGCAGGCAGATGGATGATGGGAGTGGAAGCTCAGCTGAGGTTGGAGTCAAAAGTGGCACAAATTAAACCAAGGTGAAACAACACATGAATATTTTTACTAATAAAATAGCTAAGAAGTTCAAATAAACACAATATAGTCATTCATTTTCTTACGATGATTCATTTAGCTTCCAGAATGTTAGTGTGACAAACAGTTACAATGAGTGCAATGTTAACACAGACATGTTCGGCAATTTAGAAAAGATTAAATGGAAAAAATCAAACATTGCAAAAATTATATTGATCGACTTATCTGGGAATCTTTGCACTAAATATTTGGTTATAATTTGACTTTAAACCCAGTGGATGGATGGATGGATGGATGGATGGATGGATGGATGGATGGATGGATGGATGGATGGATGGATGGATGGATGGATGGATGGATGGATGGATGGATGGATGGATGGATGGATGGATGGATGGATGGATTGACAAATGGATGGATGGATTGACAAATGGATGAATGGATGATAATGCATGGATGGATGGATAAATTGATAGATGGATGGACAAATTTATAGATGGATGGATGGATGGATCGATGGATGGATGGATGGATGGATGGATGGATGGATGGATGGATGGATGGATGGATGGATGGATGGATGGATGGATGGATGGATGGATGGATGGATGGATGGATGGATGGATGGATAATGATGGATGGGTGGATAAATTGATAAATGGATAGGTGAATGGATGACGATGGATGGATGGATACATTGATGGATGGATGGATGGATGGATGGATGGATGGATGGATGGATGGATGGATGGATGGATGGATGGATGGATGGATGGATGGATGGATGGATGGATGGATGATGGATGGATGGAAGGATGGATGGATGGATAATGATGGATGAATGGATGGATGGATGGATGGATGGATGGATGGATGGATGGATGGATGGATGGATGGATGGATGGATGGATGGATGGATGGATGGATAATGATGGATGGGTGGATAAATTGATAAATGGATAGGTGAATGGATGACGATGGATGGATGGATACATTGATGGATGGATGGATGGATGGATGGATGGATGGATGGATGGATGGATGGATGGATGGATGGATGGATGGATGGATGGATGGATGGATGGATGGATGGATGGATGGATGGATGATGATGGATGAATGGATGGATGGATGGATGGATGGATGGATGGATGGATGGATGGATGGATGGATGGATAATGATGGATGGGTGGATAAATTGATAAATGGATGGGTGAATGGATGACGATTGATTGATGGATGGGTGAATGGATGGATGGATGGATGATGGATGGATGGATGGATGGATGGATGGATGGATGGATGGATGGATGGATGGATGGATGGATGGATGGATGGATGGATGGATGGATGGATGGATGGATGGATGGATGGATGGATGGATGGATGGATGATGGATGGATGGAAGGATGGATGGATGGATAATGATGGATGAATGGATGGATGGATGGATGGATGGATGGATGGATGGATGGATGGATGGATGGATGGATGGATGGATGGATGGATAATGATGGATGGGTGGATAAATTGATAAATGGATAGGTGAATGGATGACGATGGATGGATGGATACATTGATGGATGGATGGATGGATGGATGGATGGATGGATGGATGGATGGATGGATGGATGGATGGATGGATGGATGGATGGATGGATGGATGGATGGATGGATGGATGGATGGATGATGATGGATGAATGGATGGATGGATGGATGGATGGATGGATGGATGGATGGATGGATGGATGGATGGATAATGATGGATGGGTGGATAAATTGATAAATGGATGGGTGAATGGATGACGATTGATTGATGGATGGGTGAATGGATGGATGGATGGATGGATGATGGATGGATGGATGGATGGATGGATGGATGGATGGATGGATGGATGGATGGATGGATGGATGGATGGATGGATGGATGGATGGATGGATGGATGGATGGATGGATGGATGGATGGATGGATGGATGGATGGATGGATGGATGATGATGATGATGATGACGGACAGACGGACAGACTGACACAGTGTCACAATATACACAGTAAACTAAATCATATCTATTTCTTCTTATTATAAACTGTTCACTCAGTTATTTGAGGAGGCGAAAGACACAAGAATCTCAGCCTCTCTCTCTGTTACCTCAGTTCACTGAATCAATCCAGCAGCTTCTCTCAGAGGCTACAAAGTTATATTGGTGCAAATTATACACATCAGCCTTCTTTGGTAGGAAAGTGATATTTGAGGTGTCGGTACAAATGGCTCGACCTGAAAAGTCTTCGCCAGCAGCTGATTGAATTGCAGGCAACACGAGCCGGCCGCATGGTCTTTAATGCAATTCCTTTGGAAGAATGTTCAATTGTTCCCCTCACTCTGAAATCGCTCTTCTTTCCCTGCCAGCTGGTGCAAATGGACTCTTCTGCATCATGCAAAAAGAGTGAAGATTGGTGCGCCACCTTTTTAACACTTAGAGGTAAATGGTCCAAGATGGAGGAGGTAATGAGCCAGCACTTCACCTGCACTCGCAAATGTCTTCTATTACTGCAGATGCAGCGGATGTTGAGTTCACGTACGCAACTCTATTTTACAAAAACTCCGTCTATGGAACTCCTTTCGTCCAAAAAAATGACCATATCCTTGAAGTGCAACTCATGTGAAAACATAACTTCCCTCACTCACATGTTTCAAGATGCATTAAGTCTCTCCTCATGACCGTGTTTTGAACTTATTACTTTAAAAAGTTTCTCTGAAATCTGGGCGAACGAGAGGTTACGAGAGTCCATCCCGATGTAATAATGGCTTCACTCCTCCTCCAGCCAGCTGCATTCATGACCCGCTTTATTTATACAACGAGTCCCTTGGAGGTGGAGATTTACGGGATTGAAGACACGCAGTGAAAACCCCTCGATGCTCGACCAATCGCAAAAGAGTGGGCGTGGTTATGGTCAACAAGATTTCATCTCCAGAAAAACAAGTGTTTTCAGTTGGTTCAAGTGTTCAAAACCTGGAGGTTGTTGATCAAGCTTTTGTTACATTGTAAAAAAATGTTGTTAAAGAATGATTTAATGAATCAAACCTTCGAGCAACAACGTTTCCTGGCGCCTGTTGATACCAACACGCCTGTCTAAGTGTGACTAAGCTACTTAAATAATCTATTTAAGAGCTTGATTATGACTGCGTGTAGCCATTAGCTCAACTAATTAAGTGAGCTCCACTACTGTTTACTGCCTCAATTCATTCTCCAAAAGCCGCGTGGAACAAAAAATCAATTTTTGGACACTTTAGAAAAAAGTAAAAGTAAAATAAATACAACTTTAAATGAAGACATACAACAACTGCATTATTGACTCAGAGTAACAAACCCTGTGAAGGCAGCGTGAATGATTGTGTTCCTTTGAGAAAAATGTATTTTTGCAAAAAGCAATTAATTCAGTCGTCGAAATCTTAATGAAACGTGAAATGAGTATTGATTGATTTTCTTTTGGTCGTTTGTTTATTTTTTATATATTTCTGTTAAGGTTCCATTTTCTAAATATAAAGATTATTATTACATTTATTTATAATTGACATGCTTAATACCATGGATTTATATATATATTGAAATGACATACTGTACATTTATGATTTATACTTTAGTAATGAAGAGAAGAACTACAATCTAAGACGACGTATACAGTATGTATTTACACTATTTACACTTTATCCTTTATACTACTTACTAAGAGCTTTGCTTGCATGAAATTAAAGCCATTAATTAGTTGTGTAATTCAAATATATACTGTATATATATATATATATATATATATATATGTATATAAATTTGGCATAAAGGAAAATTACACAATTTATGGCTTTAATTTCATGCAAGAAAAGCTCTTAGTAAGCAGGATAAAAACGGTGCTGTGTCCCAAATCGCACACTTAAACTTACTCCCAGTAAACAAGTGCGTTCACACTAAGCAGCATGCAAGAATGTAGTGCACTATGAGCAGAAAATTGAGTGTGGATCGATGGACACTTTCCACCCTCAACGGCTCCATCTTAGTGACGAAGATGACGAAGAACGATGAAGATACGTCGTTGACGTAGCAGTCTTTCCGAGCAGATATGTCTCGAGAAAACACTAACTTTACCACAAAACACAACAAAAATAATGCGACAATAATTACACCATGAAAAACAAATTTCGATATTGTTCCAACGGCTGGTGGCGATCAGCGTTAAAATGTAGTAGAAGAAGAAGCTGTCTAGTCATTTGAGACAGTATTACCTTGTCGAACATTTTCACATGTAAGTACACTGTCTTACAGTGTACTGTAAAGCAGTGCACTTAGAGTGTGTCGGATTTGAGCCACAGTACAGTAATAGTAAATTAATCCATTGTGAACCCGAGACCACTTGGATGGTTGTTTCAAAGTAGATTAAAGTTGATATCCTGACCTATAAAATGTCAGAGTTTAAGATGAGATAAGAAAAATAAATAACAATTTAAAGAAACAATGGAATTTGAAACACCCTGTTAAGACTGAGTTTGACAGCGCATCCATTTCCCTCCTCCAGTATCAGGCCAGGATCAAATTGAAAACCTCATTGCTTCTTCTGGAGCTATATCATATTTTGTCACTGGTTGGTTAATAGAGCATGGTAAGATCAAGACACTGACACTATAGTCACTCATGTGAAAACACACATATTCCATCCTTCCTAAGCCACAACTGACCCGGAACCCTGCGTCTGCGAGTTTCTTTAAGAACGGTCATCAGCCGAACAGTCGCCCAATCAGAATCTCAAAGTAGCTTTTCTCCAGTCGTCTCTGATTGTACCATTTGAGACGCAGCCACGGCTCTATTATCACAGCATGACATCAGAATCCACTCGGGCAGGACGACGGATGATATGCACGACCCTCGACTACACTTTTAAAGTCATGCTGCTAAAACCATTTCAATGGAAAGTCCATTTGACCCCTTTTACAGAGCATTGCGACATCATGAATATGTATTGACTTTTGAGTTCCTTTGATCTTTAGGTGGGTTTTCAAAACTTTAAAAAATCCATGTTCACATAAAAGATTGTTTGGATATAATTTTCTTTAGCCTATAAGTGTTTTTATCAGGGGTCCCCAAACTTTTTCTTGTGAGGGCCATATACCCTTTCTCACTCTTCCTTATCCTAACCCTAATCCTAACCATAACCCTAATCCTAAACCTAGTCCTAACCCTAATCTTAACCCTAACCATAATCCTAATCCTAAACCTAGTCCTAACCCTAATCTTAACCCTAACCCTTACGCTAATTCTAACCCTAACCCTAACTCTAACCTTAATCATAACCCTTATCCTAACCCTAACCTTAATCCTTACCCCAACCCTAATCCTAACTCTAACCTGAATCCTAACACTAACCCTAGCCCTAACCCTAACCCTAACCCTAACCCTAATCCTAACCCTAACCCTAACCATAACCCCTAACCCTAAACCTAGTCCTAACCCTAATATTAACCCTAACCCCAACCCTAATCCTAATCCTAATCCTAATCCTAATCCTAACCCTAACCCTAACCTTAATCCTAATCCTAATCCTTACCCTAACCCTAACCCTAACCCTATTTCTAGCCCTAACCCTAAACATAAATAAAAAAACAAAAAAAGTCTTAATTTTTATTCTACTTCTCGAAAAAAATAATGAACCCCTTAAATATTTTTCCCACACACTGTATATGAAAAAAACAAAGTGCATCTCTGGTGTTTTCCAGGAGCCGATCTTAATATTATCCGGTATTTCAATGAACTTTAAAAACTCTATTTTGTTTAAAACTTGTTTCTGGTAGCAGCTCCCTCCCCTGAACCACACAACTCTCCGTCACTGTGCTGAATCCATTTCCATCAACCTTTCCCTTCTTCCCAATCTCCATTGACTCTCCTCGATGGGCTGCGTTGACCCTCGACGGGCCGGGGTTAACCACATCTATACAAGGTCTGAAACACCATCAGACCCTATTCTCTCTCCACTTTGACTTCTTCTCTTTCTGTGGGTGTTCTCTCTGAAAGTTGAAACTGATTCCATGAATATATTATTGTGAGAAACAACAAAGAGGCTCTTAAGTAAATTGTCAACCTCTACAGTCATTTGCAATCATCTAAATTTGCCCTTTTTTATCCTTTTGTTCTCAAGACGAGAGAGTCGAAACTGGAGAAGAGAAAGTTATTTTTATTCTACATTGTGAAGGCAACATCAATAAGAAATACTGCAGACGCCAGTGTTGTTTTTCTGTTTTCAATCTTAATCCTCTATAAAAAAGGGAAGATTTTCAATTTCCTGAGGAGGAACGTGATCTACCGTCTCCACCTGATACTTGACCGAGGTCATCTCTGACAACCAAGTCATATCCTTAAAAAGCTGACGCAGCGAATGTTGGTCATCCTGGTGTTCCTTGTTAGATTTTCACGTGCTTCGATCTTGTTTCTAACAAACTGTGGGTGAAACAACTACAGTTGTATAGACTTAATTTTGCGTGAGGTCCCCTTTTAACACATTTATTAAACGGATTTATTAAGTAAGTAAGTGGGTCATTTATATTTGTAGAGCGCTTTTCCAGACCAGGGTCACAAAGCGCTTAAACAATCAAAACAATTCTCAATAAAATATATACTTAAAAGATCAAGATAACACCGAGACAAAGACAGGAGTCTCAGAAAATCAAGGAAAAGCACAAATAAAAGTGTCTTCAGATGTTTCTTGAAGGAGTCAGTAGATCATCAAACACAGAGATCGTTCCAAAGCTTAGGAGCAACAGTCTGGAAGGATTTCTCTCCTCTGGTCCTGAAGCTTGTTCAGGCTTGTTCCTGGCTGCCAGTTTCTTTCAGGATCAACTTTAAAATTCTGGTTCTTACTTTCAGATCTACTCATGGTCAGACCTTCCATCAGTAGATTCTGATCCACAGACCTCAGAGCCCGAGCTGGGGTGTAAGGCTGGATGAGAATCTACTGATGGAAGGTCTGACCATGAATAGATCTGAAAGTAAGAACCAGAATTTTAAAGTTGATCCTGAAATAAACTGGCAGCCAGTGAAGAGTTTTAAGGATCGGAGAAATTTTCTTCTACTCGAGCAGTTTCCATTTTTATTATTTTGTGAATTGAATGCATCTTGCTTTTCTTATTGATTTATTAATTCCCCACTGTGTTACAAATAAAGGAATATCTTATGTTATCTTAGTCACCTCTAATTTGAGCTTGAAGATCTTCTAACTCTGCAACTGTGTCTTTACCGGGCGTATAAAACTCATCACAACATTGGGCGAAAATATTTCTGCTGTAGTCGTCACAGGGCTGAACAAAATGTTTTGAACAAAATGTCTTTTTAAGGAAGAATGAGTCTGATGGTAACGATAGTTATTGCCTTCCTTCCAGTGGAGGTTCAACTGGCCTCCTTTTCTCAAACTAATTCGCTTTGACATCATCTTATTGTAAGTATTTGTATCATGGTTGACATTTACTATAAGTTCAACATTGCCCCCCTTATATGTCACATATTCAACA
Source organism: Callionymus lyra (assembly GCF_982586985.1). Lineage (NCBI taxonomy): Eukaryota > Metazoa > Chordata > Actinopteri > Syngnathiformes > Callionymidae > Callionymus > Callionymus lyra. The sequence goes on from NC_141824.1 coordinate 9,137,708, forward strand.
TAATTATTCATCTAATCTTTCGGAGTAAACTCCTTCAAAATGACTTGTCGGCCCCTGAAAACATGGCAGCTCTCTCTAACTGGCTTCTACTTCTGCTTCCACACTACCTGCACTCTCTTCTTCATCTCCTTGAATCTCTGACCATCACTACCACCGACTGATTACAAATACTTGTTTCAAGCTAAACTTTACGAAAACAATTCCAAAGTGCGATGCATTTAAATGTTGCCCCGTCACTGGGGAAACCGTTTGATTTGGGAATATGAGACCTTGGTTTCTGTCGCCATTTCCATTCCGGCCAGCTGTGAAATGAGAAGTGAATTGTCTGAGGGCTGATAATATCTTTGCAGTGATGTGCCTGCAAAACAGGGACGAAGCACTTTCACCTCAATCATTCACGCAGAGACTCATCTCTTCTTTGATGCCTCTCGGCTGATCCAAGGACAGCAATTCAAAACAAGGTATTTTAGTCCAAATTGGATTTAATAATCACAAACAGTTCTGCAGATAAATAAAAACCATGGTTACAAGGTCATTATGGCAAACTGATCAAGAGTGGGTTTCACATTTTCCCTGCGTCAAACATGCTTACCTTGAAAGTGATTAGAAGATGAAACTATTTCAAACCCAATTCAATTTAAAGATAGTTCTAAGTGTTACAGAATGTGTGGAAAGGTTGGTGATCACGCCCACATGTGTCCAAACATACAGACATTTTCCGAGAAAGATTAAAAACAAGATAAAGGCAACAATATAAGACGACATTCCAGTTGTATCTTCTGATTAATTTACTGAAGACCATCTTCATTTACTGCATATAGTGCTGTTAACTTCAGAAACATGATCACAATTCACTGCATACAAAATAAAACCTTCAAAGTGGAATCAAAGGAAATTAAAACATGTTTACCAAAAAGAGGAAAAAACATATTTAATTAAAGGTTTTAGAGATAATGCTTCCTCCTAAACATCATTGCCAAGAAGCGATGGGATGGTGAGCAATTGCTGTATAAATATAGATACAGTTGTCAGGTGCTCTCCTGGATTTGTGTTGCTTCTCTTTTCTCTCTTCTTTACATTTTTTGATTGTATTCAAATTTAAATGCAGCTATTGAGAAACTGTGTCATTATTTATTAAACAAACAGACCCAGGAGCGTGAGACGATAATAATGCAGATCAAATACAATTCCAACAATGCATAATTTAATACAAAATACAACAAAGAAAACATGCGGCAAATGTCCACAAGATGGCTGCAAGCTCTCAATTTCCTATCTGTATGACAAATAGTCAGCACATAGTCTCTATCCCAGTCTAAAAACACTCCCTGCCGTATTCCAGGCATGGTGGCAACAAGATGCACGGTCTGCTAAGGGAAAAAACAAAAAAGGGAGTAAAGTCAATCAAAAACTTGTAAAAAAAATGGAGTAACCATGACAAGTAAATGGCCAAGTACAAGGTCACAATGTCAAAGAACATAGAGTGGTCCAACAAACGGGAAATACAAGATGGTGCCAGGTTGTAAACTTGTGCAACAGGTCGACGAGCTGACGCTGGTCTGGTGAAAATCCAGCGTATAAGTAGGGCTATAAAGATTTCATAATTGCTGACAGCTGTGGTGTCCAGACGACCGTCCAACAAAGTCAAAGTATATTGTAAGCAAAACACAGAGCAGGTAGATACTGAACAAAATGAAACTATTCAACAGAGATCATAACAAACTCTGTGATGAGTTCTGGCAAGGTAAAGTCATTTTTTAAAAATTGTTATTTCTTCATCTGCATGGCTTTATTTCTATACTTACCTGATGGGTGATTTAAGAGAAACACTTTTCTGTGTGTATTTTGTATCATGGATCTGTCATCCACGGATTCAAGATGGTTTATAGAATTTTCAACAACGACAGTTAGGAGGACACAATAATCTTTTCCGTCTTCTCACAGTTTCTCCTCACGGTCTATTTGTCCATGCGCCAGTCGGGACATGAAGTCTGTTACTGCAAGGACTGAAAGATCTGACAGAAAGAGAAATAAAGAGAGAGGCATGAGATGGCGGCTCGATAGAGAGACACTCGAGACCGGTGGATGTCCAAAATGATTTCTCGGTAACAGATTTGTGCTCTCAGGCCTGAAACCAGAGAGGCTTGATTGGACGTATTCCGCTCCACATGTCTGCTCTGCTGGGAAATGGTTTTCTGCAATTCTCCTTTTCTTTCATTTGTTCGCCATTTCATCGGTCAGTGTGTTCACTTTTGTGAGCTGCATATAAATGAAAGGTCTCGCATGCATTTCCCTCCCCCAGTATCAGGCCAGAATCAAATTTAAAACCTCATTGCTGCTTCTAGAGCCAGAATTGTTGTATTGATTAGCTAAAAAGCCGTGAAAATCAACCCTAATGCGCGACTCTATTATCTAGTGAGGCTGAATGTGTTTACGTGCGAGTCTCTTATCTGAAGTGACGACTCGAAAGTCGTGCTCAAAATTGAAATTGAATGTTAAAGTGCTCTACCAAGATGTCACTCATTTTCAGCCTCATGTTGACTAATAGTTTGGATTATTTTCAATCAGTTCTTTATAAGAGTCGTGGACAAAAAAAGTATTTCCTGCCAATGTAGCGATCAAGGCTGTTTTTTCTTTGTCCAAAAAAAAAGATCCAATTACCTTCACACTGCTGGTCTGAAATGTCCCTCTTGGATTGAAGGCACGAGAAATGTTTCCCTAAAAAAATAACAAGTCTGTATTTTAAACTTGTTTGTAGTGGAAGCTTCCAGTCTTTCAGGGTTTATCTTGCACATATGCACCAACAGATAAAAACAACCATGGTTAGAAGGTCATTATGGCAAACTGATGTGGTTTTCACATTTCTGCAACTCTCCTGATTTACTCACATGTTTCAAATATTAAAGTCTTCCTCTCCAAGATGCAGTAAGTCCCTCATCATGACCATGTTTTGAACATATTATTTATGAAGCTACTTTGAAATCTGGGCGAAGGAAAGGTTACGAGAGCGGAGTTCATTATGATTAAATAATGGCTTCACTCCTCCTCTAGCCAGCTGTAATCACACCCGCTTTGTTTATCCAACGAGTCCCTTGGAGGTGGAGACTTCTGGGATTGTTGATGTGCGGTGACAAACCTTGATGCTTGACCAACCGAAGTAGGCGTGGTTATGGTAAACAAGATTTCATCTACAGCAAAAGGGAGTGTTTTCAGTGGGCGGAGCTTAAAATAATTTTCTAATGTCAATATTTCAATGAAAAGAGAGTTTTGTACAAACACACACTGATGTTTACAATAGAGTCCAAGAAAACCTAAAGACACTTAAAAATAAAGTTGTTTTATTTTTTATTCAGGAACAATACGAGAGGGACATTACTTGGTCTCGAAACAGGACTCTGGCGCATGAGGCACAGAGAAGGACGGTTAGGCAGTCGTTTAATCGCCTCCAACAGTAAATCACTTCAAGGGAGAAAAACTAAAATGGCTCCAAAACAGATAACAAAGGGAGCTTCAACTGGAGGAAAAAAGGAAACAAAGGCTACGGTTGCTAAACTAAACAGAATCAACAAGAACAAAAATCACCCTTCACGAGGAAAAACATTTTTACTTGATCGGACAAATCTGTGGCTGTGACAAGGCAGGGGTGAACGAACAAGACGACACACTGCACAAGACAAGGGAGACAAAAGCTGCGTCTCAAATCTCATACTTCTCTTAGTGCACTGGAGGTTAGTATGCATCAGGATAGTGTACGTACTAACTAGTAACAAATTCTTGACGGATATTTTGTCTCAAATCAAACTCTGCTGCTAATAACTAACAGGAAATGACGCGACAGCTTCTTCTTCTACTACTATTTAACGATGATTTCAACCAGCTGTAGGAACACTATCGCCACCTGCTGGCAGCACGTTTGGTTTGGATCAAGAAATATGAGAAAATAATGCTGTGTCTCAAATCGCATACTAAATAAGTTAGTATTTTTAGTGCATAAGTGCGTCTCAATTCTTAGTATATGAAATGTAGTGCTCCATGCACACTTAATTGTTACTAACACGCCCACAAAACTGAGTATGGATCGATGGACACTATCAACACTAAACATCTCCATCTTAGTGATGTTGTAAACGGAAGTTACGTCATATATATATTCATATACTTACATGTGCATTTTCAGCAGCAATAGAAGGATGACACTTCTTCGGTGCTGATACCGGCGTAAATATCTCGCGAATATTTAGATTCTCATATTTTTTCTTCATTTCTTCTTCCAAACTTGCAAAACGTGCTGCCAGCAGGTGGCGATAGCGTTCAAACAGCTGGTTGAAACCATCGTTAAATAGTAGTAGAAGAAGAAGCTGTCGCGTCATTTCCTGTTAGTGTGTAGCAGCAGAGTTTGATTTGAGACATACTATCTGTGGAGAATTTGCGTACTAGTTAGTACATACACTATCCTGATGCATACTAACTTCTAGTATACTAAGAGAAGTATCGATTTGAGACACAGCATAAATATTGTCGAGATATTTACGCCGGTATCAGCAATGTAGACGTGTCGTCCTCCTACTGCTGCTGAAAATACACTCCATTTGAGTGGTAGTGACGAAACCCTTTAAAACGTCAACATCACTAAGATGGAGCTGTTTAGAGTAGAAAGTGTCCATCGATCCATACTCAGTTTTGTGGGCGTTTTAGTAACAATTTAGTGTGCATGGAGCACTACATTTCACATACTAAGAATTGAGACAAACTTATACACTAAAAATACTAAGTTTAAATACTCAAGTATTTGATTTGAGACACAGCTAAAGACTGTTTAAACACATGAGGGTAAAGGGGAACAGGTGAAAACAATAGGTAATCAGGGAGGAGACGGTATTTGGATGTTTTTAAACGTCTTTTTAGACAAAGAAAAACTCGCCCAGACATAAGTGCGGACATACATTTTTTGACTCCAAATAGGAACGAATTATTCTGAAAGTAAAATTAGAATTTTAGGCTGAACTATCACTTTAACCTCATCTTTAATCCTTTTCTTTAAATGTAAATTCTTTGAATGAAAAAGAACGAGGACGTCAGCTTCCAAAGCCACAAGATATGTTTGGTCCCCGTGGATATTACTCGGCCTCCATTAACTTAATTTAGCAGTTCAATAAGGCTAAGAGCTTTGCTGCCGCCGCCCACCATGTCGCAAGGTTAAAAGACATTGTCTAGACGGCCTTGTGCGTCCACAAAGACATTTATCAGAGCGATTAGAGGAGCCATTGATCATGATTATTATTATTATTTATGAAGCACTTACACCGAGAGATTCTCATCATCGCAGAAAGCCGAGGGAAGAAGATTGGACGCCGTCCTCGAGATGGTTTCAGACCCAAATTAGGTATGAGGGGAATTTATTCATACTAGACGGAAGTGAGACTCTGCAAGAAATGTGACTTTCAACGTTCACAAGATCATTCTGCGTTTACCTGAAAATAAAACTGGTCACAACCGCGCACGTGTACTTCTATCTCCAAAGTTTTAAATATTTTATAAATCATTTCTTTCAAATCTCTCTCTAAAAAAAAAAGAGCGGATGGCACAGTTTGATTTATGTTGAATCGTATTTATCAGAGAGTTTCTGAGGCGCCACCAACACAATCACTCCTTTTGAGTTCTCCTGTGAAAGTTGGCTCGTTTGGAAGAGCCGTGCTCCATTGATCTTCCAGCCGTGGCCTTTGCAAAGGTCACTTTTGTTGATTCTGAAGGATAAATGAGTTGGAGAGTGAATAAAAGGAGCAGGAACTGAAAAAGAAAAAAAAAACCCTGTCGGAAGCACAGAGATAAATGTCATTTCAAGTGCTCTGATTAAGATCAGAAATGAGGTTGAAAGTCGTTTTTCTTCTGTCACTCAATTCAAATGAACCAGAAACGTTGATTATTCACTTTTTGCAGCTTGTTTAAAGGGCTAGGACTGTGTGAGCACTGCCCTCTGGTGGCCGCTTTCTGAAAGGAGATTTTATTTTTATTATTTATTTTTTAAGAAATGTAATCATCACGTTAGGCAGTGGCCCCAGACCTTTTCAAACTCAGGGCCCACTTTTATGTCTCAAAATCGACCCCATAAATGCGAAGGAAATTGAATGTGTTCTCAGAGCCCTTTTTTTATTGAAGATTGAACATGAAGGACTGAAATATGTATAATATAAGAAAACATAAGGGAAAACAATATAATGAAAAAAATATTTTAAAATGTTTAATATCCTTTTAAAGTTAACGAGTTCTAACATTTAAAACATAATTATGTGTATTTTTTTTTATAATTACACCCACCCTCCCACAAAAAAATATATATATATTTTTGGATTTTGGATTATTATTTTGGATTTTGTGGCCCAATTGCAATACCTTCGCAGCCCACCAGGGGTTGCGAACTCACAGGTTGGGAATGACTGCCGTAAGGTTTTCTCGATTCAGTAAAATAAAAAGAATTAAAATTGTGAATAAAACAACTGTAGATATGACGATACATACCTGCTTATTTGAATTCTCCTCTGTCAATAAACATCTATTTTTTTTGGTACATTTTTAACCACTTCATGAAGCAGTGTCTATATTTTTTTTAGCTCAGTAGGGGGCGCCCTCAGTTAAAACAATGTCAACTCTTAATAGAAAAACTGTTTAAGTAGCGATGGTTTGATGAGGCCTCACGACAGGACTGTATCACAATACAGTGAGTTCATTTTAAAGGCCACTAGATGGCACTAGAAGTTTCAAAAACGACGCAAGATTTAGTTGAATTAATAGAAAGCGAGGATTAACAAGCAGAGAGTGACATCTGGTGGCCTTCAAAAAATAAAAACTGTATCATGATACAGTGTCGTTACTTCACAGCTGTTTCATGAAGCCTCATCGACTCACAACTAAGCAGTACATATGTGTGAATGGCTGTCAAAGCGCTTTGTGACCCTGGTCTAGAAAGGCGCTATACAAATAGAGATTATTATTATTATTATTATTATTATTATTATTCTAGAGCAAAGAGCGCCATCTAGTGGGCTTTTAATGTAGCGTTTCATGACCCTTCGATGGATCAGAAAAACACGACGACACAATCGTCGACGCCTGAATAATCACACGAAGCCAAATGTATTAACAAGATTTATTCACTACAAGTTCCAGTGTTATTTTTGTTCATCTCTTACTGAACCAGATGTATTTCTTTACATATTTACACGTTGGTTTGGTCGTTATTTATCTATGTACAAACTCAAATACCACCTCGGAAACGTGAAGATGTGGGTAAAAATGAATGATTTTTTTCAAATAAAACTTTGACCCCTTTTCCAGCATTTTACTTTGAAACATACTTTTTTTTTTAAGAAGCTTTTCCCCGAAAAGGAAGAAGACATGATCCTGAGAACCTGGACAGTCGGGACAAGAGACACTGATCTACGAGAGTTAAAAATACTGTTGAAACGAGCCATAAATACAGATGTATGGACCATGGTTTGATTGGCGGGTGCGTTCGTCAGATCGATCGCTTCCTGAAACATGCGTTAATAGTCACGTGATCATCAAACGTGTTGGTGAGACGAAGACAAAACCTTGTTATTGCTTATTAGAGTAAAATAAAAAAGTACAAACTAGTTTGATTATCAGTTTCTATTTGATGAGAGTCTTTCTAAGGTTACATCGAGAAGTTCCAGCTGCAAATATGGCGAAAAACATAAAAATCGATATATTGCTGCCACACGTGGTCGATGTTTCATCTGGAAAATGATATTTAAAAAAATAAAAATAATTTGAGTGTTGATTGATCAGCTGTGAAATAAAATGAAATGAAAATAAAAAAACATGGACCTCAACCGTGATGTGTTGATGAAGCTTCATGAAACAGTGTCATGTTGTTCAGAGGTCAGTAGGTGGCGCCAACAGTTTAAAAAAGATGTTTGATTAGAGCAGTTGTTGAAAAACAATGGGAAATAGTGCAGAGACCGCCATCTAGTGGACAATCATGACACTGCTTCATGAAGCTTCATCAGTGCATCACTAACCCCTAATAACTATTAGGTAAAATTAAAAAATATTGATTTTAAGAATTATTTCTGGGAGACATTAATGTTATATAAAAAAAAATGTACTGCCTAAAAAGAAATAAAATAACATACATGCATGTAAACATTTATGGACCCGAATGCTGCCTTTTTTTTTAATAAGATCATAATAAGATTTAACATTGAATAAATAAAGGTTTATCTCAAGAACTACCTTGTTTTACGTCTTCCGTAGTAAATAGAACATGATTTTTTTTTGATAATACTACGAAGTTATTTCTTAGGAAAATGAGAAACACAATAAATGTTCTGTAAAAGATGACAAATGGATTAAATATCTACTCGTTAAGACAGAAACGTTAAGACAGAATATATTTTCAATGGTGTGGCAGCAATATTCAAATTAAATTAAAAATAAAGCAGGATTTACAGAATCACAGAAGGGAGAAAAAAAAACATATTTCCATACAGTGCATCAAAACAAAAAATATTTCAGTATCAAATATTGCTTCACATAATATTAAAATTAAAAATGTTGGACTTTCTTCATGTGTATTTTTTATATATAAATATAAGTAAGAAGTTGCTGTTATTTCCCCCCCAAAAAAAATAGAAGTTGGCGTCAAGATGAAAACACAAGACAATAAAATCCCTTCAATAAAACCAATAAAGCTATTTGTCGGTTAAAAAGAATGAAATTTTAAGACACGTTACCTCCAAAAAAAAGAATCCAGACAAAAGCGTATTTGTGGTTCCGATCCATTCTACTGTCGTAGACACAACATGTACAGTAGAAAAACCCGTCGAAACGAAGGTGAAGCTTTCCGTCTTTTTGCTATTTTTCGACACCAATCCGACGCCGTACATTTTCCCCATGTTTCGCTCGCGCCGGATAAGACTCTCGTAAAGATTTGATATAAAGCTGCGCTAAAAATAAAAGGTGAATCCACTGAAAAGGAAAACTCTATTGCACCGAGTGAAGCCGCTCCTTCGTATATATTCTCTTCTAAGGCCATTTCAAGTACTTTCATCGTTGAGTCGCTCCAACATTCATCGTTCTTCTCGCCCTCCATCATCATCATCGTGACCCGATGCTGTTTTTTTTAACCAAACATCCGCTCGGTCGACACGTGCAGCGACACCACAATTAATTCCATTTTTTTTGTTCTTTTTTTTCTTTTTTTAAACGTACAAAAGTCTTCGGTAAAATCCCCCCGAAAATCCATCCGATCGGGAAGCGAGTGAAGAAAAAAAATTGGCATTTTGACGAACTCTGCACAGGTTTGAGAGACGAAGGTGGCGACGAACAGAAAAAAAAAGACACGCTTGTTAAAAAAACGGCTTTTTTTTTCAGCCCCCGGAAAAAAATTCAACTCAAAAAATAAAAAGAAAAGCCTCGAAACCTCAGACCAGCGACCCGGCTCTGTTCTGGGCCGGCACCATGACGGGCACGGCGCCCATGCGCTCCAGCGTGGCCTGGCTGACGGCGTAGGAGTGCGTGTGCTGCCCGTGCGCCGACGTCACCGGCGGCTTCAGGCCCGCCGAGCCGTTGCTGCGCGCCATGGCGGGCGGCGACGGCGCCGAGTTCGTGGTCACCACCAGAGTCTTGGGCGGCGGGAGCGTGTGGGCGCCGTTGGCGAACGACGGCGCCGTGGGCGTGGCCTGTGCGTGGCGGGAGAGCGGGACCGAGCCCGGCGCGGTGACCACGGCGTGTCCTGTGTGACCCGCGTGTCCTGTGTGACCCCCGTGACCCGCGTGACCCGCGTGACCCCCGTGACCCCCGTGACCCCCGTGGGTTGGGTTGGGGGCGGGTCCGTGGGTCCCGGGGTTGGCGGCGGAGAAGGTCTGCCGCGTGTCTCCGTTGTAGCGCGTGTAGGAGTTCGTGTCGTAGTTGGGTTTGGGGTTGTGCCAGTAGCGACTGTTGTAGGTGTTGGTCGACGTCAGCGTGTCGTTCTCTGATGACGACGCGTCGGCGTGGAAGGCCTTCACTGAGGAGGACCTCTTGGGAGGAAGATCGTCCTCTCTGTGGAGCACAAGGTCGTTTACTATAGAAATATAGACATTTGAATTAGATCAGAGGGACCCGGAGGCCTGAAAACAAATGTGCTTTTGGTTTCCCTTGTGTTGTCTCTGGGTCAAGATGACCCAAAGGCCCAAAAACCAATGTGTTTGTGGTATCCCTTGTGTTGTCTCTGGGTCAAGATGACCCAAAGGCCCAAAAACCAATGTGTTTATGGTATCCCTTGTGTTGTCTCTGGGTCAAGATGACCCAAAGGCTTGAAAACAAATGTGTTTTTGGTTTCCCTTGTGTTGTCTCTGGGTCAAGGTGATCCAAGAACTAATGTGTTTTTGGTATCCCTTGTGTTGTCTCTGGGTCAAGGTGATCCAAGAACTAATGTGTTTTTGGTATCCCTTGTGTTGTCTCTGGGTCAAGATGACCCAAAGGCCCAAAAACCAATGTGTTTGTGGTATTCCTTGTGTTGTCTCTGGGTCAAGGTGATCCAAGAACTAATGTGTTTTTGGTTTCCCTTGTGTTGTCTCTGGGTCAAGGTGATCCAAGAACTAATGTGTTTTTGGTATCCCTTGTGTTGTCTCTGGGTCAAGGTGATCCAAGAACTAATGTGTTTTTGGTATCCCTTGTGTTGTCTCTGGGTCAAGGTGATCCAAGAACTAATGTGTTTTTGGTATCCCCTGTGTTGTCTCTGGGTCAAGGTGATCCAAGAACTAATGTGTTTTTGGTATCCCTTGTGTTGTCTCTGGGTCAAGGTGATCCAAGAACTAATGTGTTTGGGGTATCCCTTTTGTTGTTTCTGGGTCAAGGTTAAACAGAGGCCCGAAAACAAAAGAGTTTTTGATATCCTTTGTGTTGTCTCTGGTCACGGTGACCCGAAAACAAATGTGTTTTTGGTATCCCTTGTGTTGTCTCTGGTCACGGTGACCCGAAAACAAATGTGCTTGTGGTATCACTTGTGTTGTCTCTGGGTCAAGGTGAACGACCTCCCTGGCCTCCATAAATACATATGCAGTGGTGGAGGTCGTTCCCACACCAGGGATACCACAAACACATTTGTTGTAGGAATGTAGGAATATCGATGGAGGGAATAAAGACCTGATCTCGTTGGGAATCTCCTCCTCGTCGTATCGGTTCTTGTTCTTCCAGTAGAAGAGAGAAACCACGACCAGCAGCGAGCAGATGATGACGGCCAGGACGCCGGTGGCGATGGTTCCTGCGATCAGACCCACACTCTGGGGCTGGGCTGTGATGGACATGTTGGAGAAAAGAACGTTAATATTCATTTTAAGTACGACTAGAACACAAAGAAGTCTTTGTACGGTATAGGTTTATATGATTATTATATCTGAGGTGGACTCACGTGGCACCACCTGAAGGTTGAGCAGACACGTGCTCTTGCCTATAGCGTTGCTGGACGTGCATTGGTAAAGACCTGAAGTGCTGGTGCTGATGTTCCTCAGCGTCACAGTTCCCTGCATCTGGTCTGGAGGAAACAAAATGAACAAACACACACTCTTACAAATGACCAATGAATTAAATGATCAACATCTTTCATTTAACTCCAGCAGCTCAATTTTAAGTCGCAACACGTTTAGTCACCACTAGGTGGCGACAGAGAGCTTTGAATGACATTTGACGAACCACAGAAGCAGCAAAAATAACTTTTTAAAATCGAGGATTAGGTAAATTAAATGTTGACAATAAACATATCATAGCTTGAAACATTTTTTGGTGAGTTTTTCCATTTCAATCAAACGCAAACAGCAGAGTTTATGTTTCCTCTTCAGCAAGGGTTGGCAATTAAATAAATACATTCTAACATTATATAAAAATAAATTAAACTATTATAAATCAATCAAAGATTTTATTTAAAAAAATGTAAAAAAAAGAAAAAATATGTCTTTAAAGCGTTTAATTTTATAACTAAGCTAAATGTTCTGAAATTTTTATTTTATTATTTAAAATAAATCATTTAAAATAAAAAAAGTCATGTTTTTAAAATAATATAATTTATTTTAATTTACTTTCAAATTATTTTGAGGAACAAAATAAATAAAAAAATAATAAGGAAAAATTCCCCAAAACAAATAACATGTTATGGTTCTGTTATATGTTGAAATAAGTCATTAAAGAAATAAAAATAAAAATAGAATTTACTTCACTATAAGTCACATTTATACATGATTATACATTGACTTCATGACGACCTCACTTTATATCTGTTCTTAAGACTTATAACAATCTAAATTCAACCTAAATTGCACAAAATTACTTTTTTACATTTTTAAATAAATCTAAAACTTCCTGTTTTCTATTTTTGTGTGTTTGCGGTTCATTGAGAGGTTTGTGTGATGGACTTGTTTTCATACAAAAACATCTGACCAGTGATGAAATATTCATGTTGTTGAAAATGGGTAGAGAGCTGGAAAAAAAAGAGAGGAGAGTCCACGTCACTTTTGTGTCTGATGCTGAAAACCTTTTTTTTTCTTGTGGTTCTGGAAGATCCCAGAGCAGCCGGACGACGCTGCTGGTCCAGATTGAAGAATTAAAAATAGATCATTTTTAATGAAGTACGAACTGAAGTATTCAGCATGAGAGGTGGAAGATAAAAAAAAAAAACACTCATCTCACACATCATCACCTCTCGGCGGGATCAGAGAAGGGGAACCTTTCGGACGGGTCTGGGCCCGGCAACACAACAGTGGGGGGGGGTGTCGGGGGTCGTGGTCTATTCGTGTGACATTTACCGGCGAAGGTGGGGCAAAAAGGAACTCCGACGGCCAGCTTGTGATTTGTACCTTGCATGGCGTTGTGCGGCAGCCGGGGCAGAGCGTCCAGCTTCTCCCAGGAGTAGGACGGCGTGGGAATGCCCTCGTCCGAGTTGCAGAGCAGCATGATGTCACTTCCCACGTCCAGAGTGCCCTGGATGCGACACGTCGGCACCGACGGCGGCACTGGCAGGTGGAGAGAGGAGGTGGTGTCAAACACGGCGTCTCGTTTTTACCGCTTTTTTCACAAGCAGGATATTTCGGTGGCGTCTGACTGTGACGTGTTGGCGAAGCTTCATGAAGCAGTGTCGTTTAGAGGGCAGTAGGTGGCGCCATCAGTTTATGAATGTAAGTAAGTAAGTAAGTACAGGGTCACAAAGCGCTTAAACAATCAAAACAATATTCAATAAAGAATATACTTTAAAGGTCAAGATAAAACTGATAACTCAACAGGAGTTCCAGAAAATCAAGGATGTGATGTTTCATTAGAACAGGTGTTCAAAACAAAGGAAAATAGTGCAGAGACGCCATCTAGTGGACTCTGAAGATAATGACACTGTTAAGCTTCATCACTAGTTTGAGGTCCTCATAGTAAAACAATGAGAACAATTATATTTTTCACTTAGTTTAACTATGACTCCTTTAAGAAACATCTTAAGACGTTTCTATTTGTTCAGGCTTTTCCTTGATTTTCTGGAACTCCTGTGTTGTTCTCAGTATTATCTTGATCTTTAAAGTATGTACTTTTTTGAGTATTGTTTTGATTGTTTAAGCGCTTTGTTACCCTGGTCTGGAAAAGCGCTATATAAATAAATATTACTTACTTACTTACTTACTATGTATTTTTCCACATGTTGAAAACATATTTTTGATTTATAAAACTGTTGATTTACATTTGAAATTTAATTTAATATGTAAACAAAACTCAAATTGCACTGGATATTTTTGATTTTTACTTCTTGTTACTCTGGTTTCTTAAATAAAATATATATAAAATATGAACTTTTAATAAAATAATAAAGTAATAAAATAAATAATCTTGATAGTCGCTCTAATTATTTGAGGGAGAGAAGTTATTATTAACCTGAACTTTTGAATCTAGCAGATAAAACGAACAAAAACGTATAGATTAAAATAACAAAAAAACAAACAATAACATACTCATTTATACAAAGGTATATAAATCCCTTTTTTTATATACTAGATAGACTTTTTTCTTAAACATTATCTTTATATTTACTCAATTTTCAAAGGGACAAAAACTGGTTTGTTTTCCTTTAATATTAAGGACCTTGTTTTTTCTTCTTCTTCATTCTTTTTGCTTGACGGCGACTCATGATGTTAACAGCATAAATTGTGGCCCCTGAGGACATTTAATGGTCCACGTCTGACTTAATTAAATTTCATCAGGGGCCACAATAAATACCGTGATAGACGCAAAATATGATGGAAAAGGAAAGGAAAAAAAAGGAAAAAATAACACAAAATTAATCTATTTTTATAGACCTATTATAAACCTATTATGAAAATCAAAAGATGATTTATGTTACTTTGAAGGGCAATAAATATTCAACCAAATGAAAAAGTTAAAAAGTTCACCACAAATAACTTGTATATAGAGTTACACAAAAAAAATACAAAATAAGATGGTTGGCTATTAATGTCCACTAAATTAAAAATAAACCACAAAAAACACTTAACAAAGAACTTGTATTTGTAGTTATTACACCCAAGAATACAAACCATAATCGTCGTCCATCACTGTCAGACGCGTCAGTTCTGCTCTGACATCGTCAGGGCAACGATCTCACCTCGTGTCGAAGCCGTCGAAGGTTAAAGGTCAAACCAGAGCAGACTTACCGAGCACAGTGAGGCCGATGACGCCGATGTTGCGCCCCCCTCTGTCGGGGAAGTTGTTGACCAGGCATTGGTACGTTCCGGTGTCCGACAGCTGCGTGTTGTTGATGAAGATGGAGGCACTTGTGCTCGGCATGGTCGCCACGAAGCCCACGCGGCCGTTGAGGTGGTTGGCGAGGCTGAAGACCTGCCCGCCCTGGTAGATGATCACCTTGGAGCGAAGACGGAAACAAGAGAATTAGGATCTAAACTAATATTTTTGATTTACTGTATTTAAGAAATGTGACTTTGGACATTTTAATTTAGTCTTGTTGCTTTTATCTAAGCATTGAATTTCTTTAAAATAATTGAATGTAATACTTTGTATATTGGAATAGATAGAACTTTACTGATTCCTCAGGAGGTCTCCTTTGGGAAATTGTTTAAATTATCATTAATTATTTTAAAAAAACGATTATTATAATAATTTTCAATTTAATTTACATATTTTAAAAATGACCTTTTTTTTCCCCCATACAGTTAAATAATTTAATTCCAATTGTTCAAAATTAACATTCTAAATTCTATATATTTTTATTTGTAGCCTTAAATTCAATATGAAAATGTTGCTATACTTGTGCAGCCAGACATAACCAAAAGATTACTGAGCTACGGTCAATCATTTAATTAATTAATTAAATTAATTAATTAATTTAATTAATTAGATTCTAATTAAACCTTTTAATATATAAATTATTTAATTCAATGCTTAAAAAAACTAACATTTTCCCCCAAAAAATTCGAACTTTCGACCTTTGAAATGTGAAATTCCACCATATTCAGGCGGTTGTTGTTTGAGTTTTGTTGTTTCTGAGGCAACAACGAAGAACTGAAACATCAAACGAATCATTTAAAAAAACAAAAGATACAAGGATTAAAAAAATCTAGTCCCTCGAGGGTTAAAACGATCAAGTTGAGTCGGCGTTTTAAGCCGAGACGGGACTTCCTGTGTCAATTATAGAACGTTCAATGAAGCAGAAATGCAGTCGCCCTTCGACCTGGGCTGTGCGTGACATTTTGGCCTTTTGTGTGATTGAGTTTGTCGCCTCGACTGAAGTCAATATACGTTACATTGATTCATTTATTTAGTCCTAATGAACAGATGCCAAACAAAGTAGTTGTGTGTAAACAAAGCCATCACAACACACACACTTGATTCGCAGATTATCTGACTAGAATTAACAATGTCAATATAGCATTAACTATAGTTACTTTAGTATTGAATTTTATTTTGTTCTTTAACAATCATTACAAGTTGACATTTGAAAGTTTTAGGGAGTTTTCTTTCCTTTTTTAATATGATTTATTTTTTTCTGATGATTTAAAATGATTAAATCTACAAACTCTGCCTCAGAATAATATCAACAAAACATACATTTTGTTGGTTAATTTATTATTTTTAGAGTAATTACTTCATTCTATTACTTTAATTGATGATATATTAACGATTTAGAATCAGAATCATGTTTATTGACAGTAGTTTGATAACGAAACAGGACTTTTGTGGTGAAGTCCTCAACACATGTTTTTAAATATATATTTTAGTTTATATATAGATATTTGTAATTAAATAATAATAGTTTTGTGTTATATCTTGCTTTTTTTTTTATTCTTAGTTTTATGTTTGATTTTATAATTTTAACATGTTTATTACCAGTAGTTTGAAAATAACTGATAAAGTCCTTAACAAAATATTTTAACATTTTTAGAGTGAAAAAATTTAAAAATAATAAAACATTTAAATTTTAAATCTAGCTTTTAAACAAATTACTGGGTTTATGTAAGTAAAAAACTAAACATGTTCTCTTTTGAAAGTTGTATTTGGAGTTCATAAAATAATTATAGTAAAATTCTAAATCCAACTTTTTAACATTGTTAGTTTTAGGGTTTCTATTTTTTTTTCATTTGAGTATTTTTAATTTATTTTTATTAATTATATTGATGATAAATTAAGAAAAAAATAATAAATAATAATAAATAAATCAGAATTATGTTTATTGCCAGCAGTGGAAAAACCAAACAAGATCATTATTTTTATTATTATTTATATTCAGAGTAAATACAATAATAAATACAAAATGAAGTTAAATATATGTAAAATAACAAGTGCAACTTAATTACAGATAATTTAATAATAATAATAATAATAATAATTTAAGTTTATATTCTAGTAATAGTATGAATTCTTATCTTCTGGAGTCTCTGCGTTCCTTGAAAGCGCTATAGAAAAATCATGTATTAATATTATTCTTATATTTATTATTATTAATACAGTTTCATCGTCACATTAAAGCTTTTTTTCGTTTAATTCAATTGCCCGCCTCTGCACTAGAGGGAGACCGAGCTCCAGTAATATAACAAATCTCTGAACAGAAAGTTCGTATTTAGGCGAAACACTTTGGGATGTTGAGGTAAATCATAAATAAGAGACAAATAAGATGTGAATTAAGGATGTTTTCACTTTAGAGACATATTTTTTAAAGCATTTCAAGATTAATTTGGTCATAAAAATAAAAGTTTTTCCGTTAATAAGCACATTGTCACATGAATATATGGTTGAAAATGAATAAATCCTGATTCAAGAAAAACTCTTTTGCTTTGGAAATACATTATATTCAGAGATTATTCTTCCAATAAACATCGTTGTGTTTTGTTTAAAAGCAGCTTTTTTTAAATGAACTTCTTTTGGAAGTCAAAGCCACATGCAGAACAGTCGTCACCCTCAGCTGGGCCTACACAAAAGATGAAGAGGACACACACACAAACACATGGCATGCAACGACATACACACACACGCACACACACACACACACACACACACTCGGGGTGGCATAAGAGGAGCTATTCACTTAGGTGAAAAAAAAAATAAAAGTCCTCATTGAACAGTTCAAAGAGCCAAGCAGTGAAACAACCAGCTTCTGTGTGCGTGTCTACGTGCGAGTGCGACGCTGGTTGTGCACGAGTGTGTGTGTGTGTGTGTGTGTGTGTGTGTGTGTGTGTGGTGGTGTCCTCCACTGCTGCTTAACGGTTGTAAATTGCGCGGCTGCAATTTCCTGAGTGCAGTCCGCTCGCTTTGTCCTCTTATGTGCAGATGAATAGGCAGCTCCTGAGCTGTGATGAGAGCCTGCAACTGCATCTCCTCTGTGTGTGTGTGTGTGTGAGTGTGTGTGTGTGTGTGTTTCAGTGTCACATCCATTTACTCATGGGAAGTGTATCACTTCTGAGTTATGAGTGTGTGCGATTGTTCCATCCCTTCGGCCGCGACGGGGTGTTAATGTCTGTGTGGTTTGCACTTTAAATCTTGTCCGTCAAACGGTTCCTTCCCTGAACCTCCTGCTCCTCCTGCTCCTCGCGACGCCAATGTGACCCCCTTCACGAGACCACCGACGATCTCGCCGTATAATCTGCATGCTCGGGGAAAATGATCCCGATCGATTGACCTTTTAAGGCAACACGCTGCTTGTGACTGTGCATGAATGAGGGAGGGAATGAGGCCCTAAACCTGACCTCCATTACTCAAGCATTTCACTTCAGCCACACTTGCATTTTTTGTGCATTAATACGCCTCGAAAAAAAAAACAGTATATTGTTAGAAAACAGGAAAGCTTTGACGTCTCCTAGGGACTCTGAGTAGATCCATTTGTAAGAGGTCATTGGGTTTTTTGTGTCAACATGTATTTTAAACGGTTCAGTCACAACAAATCTTATTTCAATGTAAGAATGAAGCTTTTGTTACAAAGGTATTTGGAGAAACAGTTTATTGTCCAGATGTTCCACATAGAATTTCCGCTTAAATTATTATTTTTTTTTTTCCCATAACGTTTTCATAGATGCCATTTTTTAAGTAACTAAGTAAGTAAGAACCTTATTTTCTGCAACAACATAGAGAAAAACCCAGGAGCCCCAAGAAAAGTTCAAATAAAAACTCAATTAAGAAGATCTTAAGATGTTTCTTGAAGGAGTCAGTAGATCATAAAACACAGAGATCGTTCAAAAAGCTTAGGAGCAACAGTCTGGAAGGATTTCTCTCCTCTGGTCCTGAAGCGTGTTCAAGAACCATCAGTAGATTCTGATCCACAGACCTCAGAGCCCGAGCTGGGGTGTAAGTCTGGATCAGAATCTACTGATGGAAGGTCTGACCATGAATAGATCTGAAAGTAAGAACCAGAATTTTAAAGTTGATCCTGAAAGAAACTGGCAGCCAGTGAAGAGTTTTAAGGATCAGAGAAATGTGAGTTCTTCTACTAGAGCGGCTCAGAATTCTGGCTGCAGAGTTTTGTATGAACTGCAGGAGAGACAGATCCTTCTTGTTTAGACCCCAAAATAAAATGTTACAATAGTCTAAACGAGACACAAACACTTATTGAGAGATTATAAAATCCAGATCATGTTGTGACATAATTTTCCTAAATTTAGAGATGTTTCTCAGTTGAAGGAAACAGTTTTTTTGCAGTGTTGCAGGATGAACACAATACTATTATACCATGTGATGCTCTTTTTTTTCGGTTTCTTTGTCACTGGTGATTGTATGTTCATAAAAAATAGAAATAAATAAAATAAAATAAAGCAAAAATATTAACCAAAATGTAGGCCAACTATAACAGTTTTTTGACTACCACAAGATCAAGGTAAAAATGTGTTTTAATATTTTTAATTTTCACTTTAATATGTGCAAAAAAATATTCTAAAATTGTTTGCTACTGAAATAAAGAAACACTGTTAATAGTTAAACGGTTCTCATCGCGGCACATCCGTCTCCACCTGCTCGGTCGCCATCCGTCATAAACCTACATATTTTGCTCGGCGATGATCTCTTTGTGGCGCATAAATCAGCTCAGCCGGTCACGTGACCTGGTTATGGCCGTGCGTGTGGACGAAAAGAGGTCATGGCTGGAGCTCAGATGGCAGACGATCCCGAGAACTTTGATGGCTCCAGTCTGGACGCTCTGGACGCACACCTCCACCATCGGTTACTACACAAAAACCACAACGACCTGCAAACGTACCACACGCTTTCTTTACGTACACGACCGAGCGGCGCTTATGTCCGTGGCCTACTTCTGATTAACCCCAGCTGGCTGAGGACACCAGGGATAGTGCCCATTCCTAAATAAACCCAGAATAAACCTTTAAACCTCTACAGCCTCCCTTTAATTCACTGACAGTAAGCTGGGACTGTTTTCCCTTTCTATCCCCAGAGATACACCGCGAAACAATACTGGCCGACATCTATTCTACTCACTTTAAACTGTTACTACTGTAGGATTGTACTCGTGGATTAGGTCTCAAAATCCTCCGATGATGGAGGAACAGAATGAAAAACAACCAAGTGAATCCTTTTCCTTCTATCCAAAAGCATCTTTTCAATTTAAGCAACAAGAAAAATAACATTTTTTTCTGTCCTGAATTCTGTCTCAAAAAATCGCAGAACTAAAGTTATTACTACATTTTGTAGATTTACACAATGATTTTAGCCAAAAACACAAGTACATTACAATATTTTAAAACTATCATGTTTTTTTTTTCATCTGCAATATACGTTTTCTTCGATCAAAATGCCAAAAACGTCAGGATCGTGTGAAAAAACAGCCAAATCTACAGAATGACCCGAAATAAACAAATTATATGTTGATGAAGCTTCGTGAAGCAGTGAATTATTATTTTAGCTCAGTAGGTTAAACTTAATTAAAAAATGATTTGAGGTTTCAATACAATGGCTGTTTAAGGCAAACTATTTAAGAGCAGAGAGTGCCATCTAGTGGCTTCTGAAAGAAAGGCAGTGTGGAAAAGAAATTCGGCGAGATCCCGGTATTTACTGAGGACAAGAGGATACTACAGAGTCAGCTTCAGATGCTTTTAAAGTTTGATTGGAACAATCACAATGTTTAATCTAAAATAGTTAGAAAATATCAAAATTATATACATATACATATATATCTAAGTTATATATATATATATATATATATATATATATATATATATATATATATATATATATCATTTTGATATTTTCTAATTTATAGAAAATGTATATATATATATATATATATATATATATATATATATATATATATATATAACTTAGATATATATGTATATATATATAATTTTGATATTTTCTAATTTCTATTTTAGATTAAACATTGTGATTGTTCCAATCAAACTTTAAAAGCAGCTGAAGCTGACTCTATAGTATCCTCTTGTATCTATATTGTGTGTATATGGTTTATATCATATCGTATCGTGAGCTGAATAAATCTTATCAAATTGTACTACGATCGGAATATATTGTATTAAATCATATCGTGAGCTGAAAATATCAAAAAGTATCGTAGCTACAGCGCTAGAAGTCATGAAGTAGTCAAAACATTTTGCTTGTCCAGAGATTGAATTTCTTTATGTTGTTAATTAAACTTAAGATTATTAAGCTTGTCTTCAAGTAAGGAGTAATACGTAATTAACCAATGTTTTGACCAATGTTTTTGGATCACATGAAAGTCACGCTAGATCAGTTAGCACAACAAGATTTTCACACATCAATAGTTTTAAATTCGTGGTCTTTCAAATTCAATATAAAGATGTTGGTATAATACCGTACAACACAGAAAGAGTAGCGAGTTACTTGATGATGCCAATGATGCGAAAATAGTTTATTTTCCAATTGTCCCACAGAGAATTACCATTTAATATAATTAAAAATCAAAGAATTGTCATTTTCAATTTTTTTTTTATTAATGGCCTTATTTTAAATCAATAATTTTAAACTATTTTGTAGATTCTGACCACACAATATTGTCCGGAAGATACATAAAAAAATAGGTTACATTGGTAGATTTACCTTAATAATTCACTACTTTAAATACGTGTTGGCTTTTATAACTAGTTGTTTTTTTTTCAAGTGGGATGAACAGTCGTCTGATTCTCTAAGAGCTCTGTATTTCCCCCGACTTACTGGCATTTTAAGTTGTAAATGTTTGGCTGGAGGGTCAGACAACAGATTGCATGTGATCCACAAAGACTTGAGACTTTGAAGGCGTATCATTTATCAGTAAGTATCCCAGACATCCAGCACATGACCGGACCAATTATTTAACATCAGGTCCTCGAAAGAATAGATCAAACGCACATTTCCTGACACACAAGCTTTTAAACACATTTTTAAACGATCAAATACTCAAATGTTCAATAGACCCTACATGAGTACATGAAAAAAAAGTAAATCTTCAAACTGTCTGGACTCGCACGTAAAAAACACTCAATGAAGAGCATTTGATTTTCAAAACACATTTGAGTGAAAGGATGAGAATTGAGAGTCCATCAGTGACCTCATCCATCTTTTGGCTGCGAGTTCAGGATCATCTCAAATGATGCGACAGATGTTCTCAATTACAGATTAACATCATTTCAGCCATGTCCTCATTTGACGAGACCCTCGGGTTGAGAC
This sequence comes from Callionymus lyra, assembly GCF_982586985.1. NCBI lineage: Eukaryota > Metazoa > Chordata > Actinopteri > Syngnathiformes > Callionymidae > Callionymus > Callionymus lyra. The sequence goes on from NC_141824.1 coordinate 9,159,869, forward strand.
CAACGAATGCAATATTTTCCAGCGAAGGAAACACAAGTAAAGACGTACAACCAGTAGAAATCTATTACTTCATTTTTATTATTATTATTATTTGTAGTAGAAGTCATTGTAATGTGAATGTGCTCAAAGAAAACTGCCAAAAATTATTTAATACTTAATTTTAGGGCTGTGTTTTGTCAAGAATCTGGCAATACGATACGTATCACGATACATGTGTGACGATACCATATGTTGCGATACTGTAGTAACAACTATACACTTATTCTGGCTTTTACAGCAAATAAATGAACAAATACTTTCTCGAATCAAAGGTGAAAGTGTTTGTAGGAAAGTGCTTCTCAAAATATGAACAACAAATGTCAACTTTATATTAAGGTAAGGTAAAACTTTATTGATCCCTCTATTAACAATCAATTGCATTAACAACCTGGAGCAACATGTAATATCCAGTATATGTCAGTGTTGAATTATTTAACTTTAAACTCTGTTTTAAAGCCAAAATGAGTCCAAACATCAGCTTTAAAAGCTGATGTTAAATATATATTTAACCTTTGAAATAACATTTTAATAAAAAATAATCATTTGATCTGATTTGACACGATTTAAAAGTAAGTTAGTAAAGCATTTAACGATGTTATGACTAAACTAAACTTGTTAAATGTATTTTTGGTCATTATTGACGTCACACAAACGAAACTCAGCCTTTGTTAAACTACTATTGAACTCTCTATTTATTGGATGAAAGCAGATTCAATGATGAAGTCAACATTTACACCAACAAGAACGTTTGTTATTGTTCACTTTCATGCGTCGACTGAAAGTTTCTCTCGTCTCTACAGAACAGCAAAGTTCACTGCTTCGTTTTGTTTTCGTCTTTCTAGTGTCTTCGATCTGCTCATATTCTTTGATGTGATGCTTCTGTGTGTATTTAATAAAGTTAGTGCTGTTGAATCTTGTAGCGTGACTTCTCCTCCTCCACACCTCCGCTCACATCTTCACTGCAGCAGAGCCGCTGCTCTGCTGTTAGCTCTGATGTTAGCTCCGCTGCTAACAGCTGCTTCAGTGGCGCAAAAAAAAAAAAAATTTTTAAATAATGATACATTGCTATTGAATATCGATACAGTATCATGAATAAAAACATTGCGATATATTGTTATATGGATGTTTTCTTACACTCCTATTATGCATGTTTTAAAAAGATCCTTAATTAAGTTGTCGTGAGGTATCCTCTCGAGGCAAAGACACGAAAATTGACGCCTGTTACACTTTCAATATGGATAAAAGCTCCCGCATTATATAAGACACTACTCTGACAAGGTCTATTCCTAAAAACGCCGGCAGCCAATTGCATTCCACGGCTTCCATTATGACTCCCTCCTGATAATAACTTCCATTAAAAAGCTTAATTCCAACACTGGTCATGTGCCACCGATCCACAGGAATCTGGTATCTGCAGGATATACTTTGCTGGATTATAATGGATCCGTCACGGCGATGAACTGGTCGCCGTCATGTTTGCAGCATGAAAGAAAGGATCACTTAAATCGAGAACGTGCCGCATAATTGGATTTCAAAAGATTTGAGGGATCAGTGAGAATATTACACTGGCTTGTCTGTTTCCTCACAATGAATGTAGCCCAGAATATATTTTATTAGCAAATCCCACAAAAAAATATATAGTTTTGCGGTGACGGTGGCGACACAAAAGGGGAGTTTAGTCATGTGGTGTGTGAGTTCATCTGGATTATCTGGCTCCTCATGGAGAAATGGCTCATACGGTTCCATGACAACAGCTTGTGCAGCTTTACATGCAGAAAACAACATATGAAACATGTGAACACACTCGCTGACCAGGCTACACACTAGCTTAGCATGTTATCAGTACTTCTTATCTGGACTCATGTGTCAAATCAGAGCACAAAAACGTTTTTAATAACAAGAAATATATGTTTATTTTCATTTCTTTACCTTCTTAAGGACATTTGAGTATTTCTGAGAATTACCTGTTTATCCTGTGAACGTTGTGTTTGTGATTAAAAGCTCCTGTATCCGGGAAAAACTCAAGTTGTAAGTGCCTCTTATCCACTTAAAAGCTCTCTGGAGTTTTGTTTTTTTCTCGATACAAAAAAAGCTTTTGGTATTAAAGCAAACAAAAGTAAATAAATGTTGTCTGATGTAAAAAGGCATGAGTTGTGACAAAATCCCCTCGATACGTTGTTTTACTTGTACATTTCTTTTGAACTTTTTAGTCATTAAAAGAAAAAGAAAGAAAATATGACAACTTTTTTGATTCACACAAACATTCATACTCATAGTGTGGAATCAAAGGATGATTTTTGCATGAACACAATCTGAATTTTACAACTTGTTTGCATCCATTTTGTTTGAATTGTGTTACTAATTTGGGATTACGGGTTTTATTCTGTACATTTAAAACATTTTCAAGTATCAGTATCTTAAACATAACGTATAATTATGTACAGTGTGACAAACTCTGTTGAACAAGGGCTCAAAACTGTCTTTAACAGGAACTAATTCCTCAAATTCCTTTCTTTCAACTTGATTTTGTATCATTATTGGAAGCTTTTATACAATATTTGATGTTGATAATCCATGGTTCTTACATTTTAAATTCAATTCAAGACTTTTTCTACTTGAAATTAACAATCAACCGAAATTTAAAATATAAATAAATAAATAAAACTCAATTAAATGCATAGGATTAGGGTGTATTATGTTATTTTTTTTTACATCAAATAAAATTAGAATTCAATGCTAAAAGTACATGTGCCAATAACTGTTTTGTTAGTTTGCTATTGTGATTGTATTTATTTTCCAATCATTATATTAATATTGCATTTGTATACATGGTCTGTAAATGTTTTTTTTTTAAATAATGAAATGACATTTGAAACGTACATATATGGTCATAGTTGTTAGAATTTTGAAATGTTCATTCAAGACTTTTTTTTAGGTCTTTATATTTAAATAAGACTTTTTTAGGATCTACAGGAACCTTGTAATTTCCCTTCCTTAGCTTAGCTTAATCTTTATCTTATCAATACGAACATTTATCTACTCTTATCTTACGTTCACATTATATAACTTTACAAGGCCATATTTGGCCCCCGGGCCCCTGATGTACAGGAAAGAAAATAAGAATTCTGGGAAAGTCTCTTCACTGAAGACGCCTACTCGTGCACAGACAGACACTGCAGTGCTGCTGTTGTGTAACCGTGGTGAATTATTTTTTACTACACAAAGAGTTGATCAGATTGTCACAGTCGGCAGAGAGGAGCGGGAAAGAGTGCCAGACTGATCAGATGGGATTTGAGTCGCCTTGAAGACTCCCTGCAAGGCCCATCTTTTCAAAGAACTCTTGCGAACACTGGCTCATTGTTATGGCTCATTCCACGATTGGATCACTTCAGGCTGCGGAAATTAAAGACAACTATTTGCATGTACACAACAATTGTTGTAAAACTTTGTAATTATTTTAAATGAAGGTTGTCGTCCAAATGTTACCTCGATTTTTATCCTAAATTTTTGCAGATTTTATAGCAAAAAAAATGTTGTCTCTAATGATTTAAAACTCTATTAATTGTTTTAACTTTGCCAAGATGACACAACTAACCATCAACTTACTTTCCAAGCGTTGGAGACGACTTTTTTTATTCATGTCTGTCATGGTTAAAAATCTTCATTTTTCAAGCTCCAAGATGGGAAAACAGGCCCAAAAACACATTTTTCCTAGTTTTCTAAACAAATGCACATGCTGACTTTGCCGATGGGGCTTGAGAACAACAGTTAGCAATGATGCTGTAACACTTTTATAACAGTAGGGGGAGCCAGAAACAAATGCTTAATTTTACGTGGTGCAGCTTTTTCATGACAATTTAGAAATCCATTAAACTTAGACGGAATCGAGGTCTCAGTAACTTCAAATAGCGTTTTTTTTTTATGTACTTTTTTTATTTTACTTTAAATTGAAACATGATTCTCAGATTATTTTGAGACACAAGTGCAAAGTTGTTCAAGCAGGTTGGACGCGGTTAACTCTAGGAAAGTCGCCAGAAGAATTTGATACACAAACATTTGTTGTAATTATTTGTTTTGTATTGGCAAAGTGGTAAATATACAATATATCGTGATACTGTTGTAAGAAGGATATATGTGTAGTATTGTAAAGTACTTGACTCTGGTGTTGTAGTATTTACAGACCACATGACTCTTGACGAAGTCGTAACTGCTTTCATCTGTTTTGAAACCAAAATATGTCCAAACATCAGCTTTAAAACATGCTGAGTCCACTGTATCCTCTCGTCCTCAGTCATCACCAGTACTTCACGTGATTTGATTTGATGAACGTAATGACTGCTGTCATCTAGCGGCCGGAAGTTAATCTCAACACAAAACAAACTTAATGAATATTTGAATGTTAATTGTAAATTAAGAAATTTCCCAAAAAATATTGTATAGCGGCAGTAATATAAACCATTAGAGAAAAAAGAAAATTTGAACGCAAATAAAATAAAGAAATCAATTGACTGTTGTTGAATATCGATACGGATAAGAAAAAAAAAAAATAAAGCTGCGAAGATTGACGTATCACACTTAGAGCACCTAAAATCAAAATGTATCAAAGAGAAATCAGAAAGAAAAGTAGGTCATAACATATAGTTCTGTAACATTTATGTGCCCGATTTATTTACACACCTAAAAATAACTTCATGATCACTCGGTCTGATAACATCTTCAGACAGCCGAGCACAGATGGACAATGTCTGCTCAACTCATTAACAAAATATATGAAGCCCATTCTCTAGTTATCAGATTACATTCTCGTCGTATACGAAGCCAGCTGAGAGTCAAACAAAGCACAGCGAAGGGTTAAACAAAGCCACGAACACCAGTTAGCAATAATTGCCCTCGTCTGATTTAATTGGGAGTTTCAACTTGTGAAAGTGATTCAAATGTTCTTTGTTGAGAGCGACGAACGCTGTAAAGTGGCGAGAGTTCTGTTCAGTAATTCTTAATGGCTTTCAGCCTCAGCTGTAATCATTTATGACACATTCTTCCTCCTAAAAGACCTCACACATGTTCCCCCAACCACGCCTCACTTGTCGAGACGGCTCGACAAATCCGTGCCACAAACTCCATCTTTTAAGAGATACTTCGCTCGCTTTCTACTCGCACTCATGTCGACTGAGGGTTGAGATTATTTTAGAGTAATCTGTTCCTTGTTTTTTAGAGTTATAGACTAAAATGTTTGTTCATTTTAATGTTGCGACTGGAGATCAGTCGTCTTCGTCTTAATTTTCGTCCAAAAAGACACTTAAAAACATCCCAAAAACAGCCAAATACATCTATACTGCTCGTCTGTAACATCGATCTTGTATTGAAGCATCGACATTAGGAATTCTTCCGCAAAAATTGTAAAAAGTCTATACTTTAAGCTTGTTTTTAGCAGGCGCTGCTAGGCTAGATGCTAGGGCAACATCCTAGACTGACAGGAAGTACTACCGTGTAGATAGCAGGCTGGAAGCACTCACAATATTTACCCAGTGTTCTTCCTGTGAGTGTAGTATGTTGGCCTAGCATCTATGCTAGCTGCTGGAGGTATTTGGATGTTTTTTATGTTTTTAAGTTTCTTTTTGGACCAAGATAAAGACGTGTGTGTTGGCCTAGCATCTAGGCTAGCTGCTAGCCTAGCATTAAAGCAAAGACCTTTTACATTTTTAAAGCAATGACTTTTTACATTTTTAAAGTATAGAATTTTTACATTTTTAAAGTATAGACTTTTTACATTTCTAAAGTATAGGCTTTTTACATTTTTTGCGGAAGTATTCCTCATATCGATGCTTCAATACAAGATCGACGTTACAGACGAGTACCATGGTGGTATTTGGATGATTATTTCAATGTTTTTTGGATGTTTTTAAGCAACTAAAAACAAGCCTAATATATTGACTTTTTAAAACGTTTTTCGGTGACAATTTCTCATGTCGAGGCTTCAGTACCAGAGGGATGTTACAGACGAGCCAGTGGAGGTATTTGAAGTGTCTTTTTGGACCAAGAACAACAACTTAATTAACATAAACATTTCTAACTCTATACTCACATGAAAACAATCCTAACTCTTAGTCGACATGACGTCGAGGGGAAACAAGTGAAATTAAAATGTTTGGGTCAACTAACTAACACTTCAAGGTTAACGTCGTCTATTTTGTGTCCATCATTTATCGCATGCAACATAAGCGTCGCAAGTGGAGTGAATCAGTGCATGTCTCCGTCGGCGCGACGGTGTATTATATATGATGCGGTGCGAATCGGAAGTCAGGAACCGAGCAGCCGTTCCATGTCAGACGTGTCTCGTGAAGCGGCAGCAGCTCTCGGATCCACACTTTGTGGAAAGTTGGGCTTCGAACGCAGGTGTTAACGTCAGTTTTTTACACTCGTGTACGTGTGAACACGGTTAATATACACATGTATAGAAGCCCCGGATGCACGCACAGTCGGACCAGTCGGGTCGCAGGATTCTACTTAGAGCGTGTGCCGGTGTGTGTGTGTGTGTGTGTGTGTGTGTGTGTGTGTGTGTGTGTGTGTGTGTGTGTGTGTGTGTGTGTGCACAAGTTTATGCAACGAGAACAGCTGCGATGAAGAGCCTGTCGTAGGCGTGAGGTAATTAGTGCAGAAGATGATTGTATTATTTGGACGGACGACCAGCGCCGGGGTTCAAAGTGAAGGGAGGCAGGTGAGCTTGTACGGCCTGCAGCTGCATGTTAAACAACTCAAATGGAATCACAGAAGCCCCCGCCAGCGCAGAGACGAGTGGAGGGAGAAGGTGAGAAGAAGCGTCAACAAGAAGCTTCGGGAGGCTAAACTAACACAGAGATTTTAAAAGTGTCAGGACGCAGGAGGGAAGTCTAAATATGGATATTTCAGTCAGCTATGGCAAAGACGGGGGATTCTAACTTCTAATGTCGAAACTACACTAACAAAGGTGTGTTCAGATGCAACGGAGAGAGAATGTTTTTTAAGTTTTTTGCTCAAATATGTAACTTTTGGAAACTGCAATTCAATCTAATTGAATCATAAATGACTCTCTTCACTATAGGATGAGAACAATTCCAACGTTTCACACCCCTTTAAAAGCAAAACTAAAGCTTTATATTACAAATATCTATCCTTTTATTAATTATTTTTGTGTTAATGATGGCTATATTGATTCAATAGCATATCATATGTTATATTTACTAACAACATGTTTTTGAAAAACAACATTCATGGATTTACAAGTGGTCTTAAGATGCCTTTTGTGTATATATTTTAATAAATAAACATTAAGTTATCGCATTATTTGTACAGTAACCTTCATTTATTTCATGTTAATTTCAGTTGGTTTATTTAATAGATAAATAAAAGCATTAAAAGATCAATATTCAGGTGCAAAAAAGCATTTATTGTCTTTCTTTTTGTTTCATTATTTATTGTATTATATATATATATATATATATATATATATATATATAAATATATATAGTTTCTAACTTTCAAACTTTTTAAGAACTAAGAAAGGGTCCCTTTAAAACATTGGTTTCTGATGTTGTAAACTCGTTCTTCGGTCAGTGTTTTAATGTTTAGTTCTTCCTAAAAATTAAAAAAGATTCCTGGTATGTCTTGAACGCACTCTTTATTCGAGACTTATCCACAAGTTTTAAATTCGTCAGGAGACTCTGACCTTGAGGTGTGTTCAGGGTGTTGATCAACGTTCAGAAGCCTTCTTTTGATTTTAACTTTTTTTTTTCAATTACGTTATATTTCCCCCCCATTATGTTTTGGAAAATATATGCCCATGAAGTACAACCAAAGTACGATTAAACTAAACCCAAGCTTCACAGTTGGTTTTCTTAAAATCTCCACTAGTTTAAACAGTGCTGGACTTTCTAGTGAGAATGCAAGTGAGCTTTTTTTTATTATTTTTTTATCGCAGTTAAAAACGTGTACAAAAACATCAACGTCTGCCAAATCTTTCATGGAGTTCCCTTGCTTTTCTAGCAATCCTTCCAGCTCTCTGGTATTTTTCCAGACTCTGTGTTGACCTGCAGTGTTTCAGTTAATTAACTTTCCTGAATTCAATCCACTGAAGAAGATATTGGCACCTGAAGAACGTCTGATAGCCTTTATCTCCTCCGCTCAATTAATTTTTATCGCAAATGCAGGTTTTTTAGTTTTTAATTTACTCTGGAAATTCTTCTTCAGTTATTATGAAAATGTGGAAAAATATATATTATAAATGTTTTGTTTTTGTACGATCATTTTATCTTGCTCTGGATTGCTTAGAGATATTTATTTTATTTTATCGCAGTGTCAAACTCAATCACACATGGGGCCAAACAACTTTTACCTATTAAAGTTAAATTATATACATATTTTTATAAACTTTCTTCACAGAAAGAATGCGTCAGATTGTGATGTTCCCTTCAATGATTAGAGTATTACTTTTTCCTGCTGTCATCCGTGTTTGTTTTCCTTCAGCAAAAACTTCCCATAAATTCCTTTTCTTCAAACTACTTTAGTTGAAAGCCTCTGTACAATAGTTGACATCCATAATATATGTTCCATGTCTTAAACACTGACATCTTTATAGGTCAACAACATTTATCTACTTTACCTTCTACTGTCAAAAAGTGAAAAATGAAGAAAAGATTTTGGGAAATTCTATTTGGTTTCTTTTAAGGGGTAAAGAGTTTGAACATACATGTGTTGACGGAGACATAAATTCCCTTCACGCTGTATCTGACGACACCTTTTCTACCAAAAATCTATTAGCAATTGTTTTTTGTACCTGTTTTGACTGTTAGTTGAGATTCAAATAAACCATGTCCAGGTATTGCAAACAAGTGTTGTGAGAAAACAGGGTTAGTCAGTGTTTGTTTGACTCAAAGCCACAGATTAAAAACAAGAAGAAGCGACATGTATGGTACCTGCTCCGGCTGGTTAGCGTTGGACAGCGGGATCACCATCCATATGATGTTGAGGTTGGTGAGCGCCGCGCTGGTGGTGAAGGAACAAGGGAGGGTGGCGGCCTGTCCTCGAGCCACTTGGATGCTGCTCTGGGACACCGTCACATCCAGACCCTGTACACACACTGCAAGAGAAAGAAAGACGTAAGTTCGTTGCCACTTTTATTTCACCGGGAGATTTTCTCTCCATCTTAAAAAGCCGAGGACAGAGATGCACGGAACAGTGTTTTTAACTTGTGTTTGTCGAGTTCCACTCTTGTATTTCTAGTTGTTTACTTTTTGATCAACCATGATGTGAACTTCTGAGTTTCTTGGCCAGGTCGCCTTTATCTAAGTAAGTAAGGAATGAATTATTTGTAAAACTCTTTCTCTGACCAGGTTCACAAAGCGCTTTAACAATCAAAAACAATACACAGTTAAAATAAATCATCAAGCCAAAATAGAGACAAACACAACAGAATAAGCACAAATAAGAATGTCTTAAGATGTGTCTTGAAGGAGTCAGTAGTCTCACTGATGGAAGGTCTGACCATGAATAGATCTGAAAGTAAGAACCAGAATTTTAAAGTTGATCCTGAAAGAAACTGGAAGCCAGTGAAGAGTTTTAAGGATCGGAGAAATGTGAGTTCTTCTACTAGAGCGGCTCAGAATTCTCGCTTTATTATGAAAGGTATCTTGATCTCAATGGGTCTTCCATCTTGTTAAATAAAGATGAAATAAATAATAATAATAATAATACTAAATATATATTATGAACCGCAATGACAAAAGAAAACAGTAGTAGTAAAATAAATATACAAACAAATGTCAAATTAATCGCTATTAATTAATGACAGAATAATAAGTCCTTTATACAGAATTTATCTTATTTAGCATTTTTCTTGTGTTCATCTTCTTGTTCTTTCGTGGTCACGGTATTATTAAAATTGGTCTGGTGAACATATAAAATTGTATAATGTTTTTTAATGTTTTACATTACTCTTTATAGACAACAACCTTTATTTTTATGTTCGAATTATTGAGACAAACGAACAACAAACTTTAAGTATGTTAAAAAATACCAATACCAAATACCAAACAATACCAATACCAATACCAAACAATTTCCCAAAGGAGACCTCCTGAGGGATCAATAAAGTTTTTTACCTTAAACAGAATTGCTTTTTTATAACATCATATTTGATCCGCCACAATAATGTATTTAAATAGAAAGTTCTGGGTTTTCTTTGCATTTTTTGGGTTGGATCAAAAGTGTGATTAATAATGAATTGAAGTAAATAATAATAATAATTGATTTAATAAATGAATTACATATCACAATTATTGGTCACTATGTTTTAAATAATGTTAGTATAAAGTGAATTTAAAATATTTTTGCTTCAGACCAGTGTGTTCAATGTCAACAAGCAAATGGATGATGTTAAACCTGAAGCTGACACCGTTTCTTAAGTTCTTCAGCTGCAGCTGATGCCAAACAAACATAAGCCAGGATAATAATGGTGCTTTTGGATGAGATTTGCTCTTTTGTTGTGCTGCCGCAGAATACCAAACAAGGCCTGATGGCTTTTGACCCGCGCGATAAAAGCAGTTTCCCGTCAGACTCTGGGGAATACATGGAGCGGCTTCCACATCTGGACTCAGCTGTCAGCCGTAACACGTTCACGGAGACAAACATGCACACGCAGCAGCCTATTTCTAGACCGGCTAAAGAAATTATGTGGTAAATTACATTAGATCTGCCTCATAATACGTGGATCCATGTTGAATACGCCCACTGGTCAGTAATCTTATCCCACTGTGGTGAAGCCAATGATGACAGTGATGTTATTACGGATAATTGATCATGTCCTGTGAACCCACTTTGTTGGGAAGGATTTAAAATGATGAGCGGTTAAAATGGGGGATGAGAGAGCAAAGCTCGAACCACAAATGCATCCGATAGAAGTAGATATACTTTTATCAAATCATACGGCATTGTCGGTTCTAACATCTGTAGCACCAATGTCTGCTGTCCTTTCTGTTCCCAACTTCCTCAATATTGACTCAGAACCCATCAAAGTTTTTTTCTTGTTTAATTTAAGAGAAATAAAGAAACCGTTTAAGACAGAACATTGTCAATTTCTTCCCCTGTGTACTATCTCAGGGCCAAAGTGACCCAATGGCCCGCGAAAAATGTGTTTGTGGTATCCACTGTGAAGCTGTCGGGTCACCTTGACCCAGAGACAATACAAAAGATACCATAAACACATTTGTTTTCGGGACTTCGGGTCATCTTGACTCAGAGACAACACAAGGGATACCACTAACGCATTTTTTTCGGGACTACGGGTCACCTTGACCCAGAGACAACACAAAAGATACCACAAACAAATTAGTTTTTCAGGACTTCGGGTCACCTTGACCCAGAGATAACACAAGGTTTAACTTTTTCTACTTATCTCAATTGACCAAATTCATTAAGAAAAAGTAAATATATATATTTTACCATATTTAATCTACACACATGCATTTAAGTACCACGAGGTCAATGGCCAATATCACAAATGGATATTCTTATGTGTACTTTATATTGTTATTAATTTATTTTTTATTAATTTCATCATCCTTTTGATCCGATTGATGTTGGTTTCGGTGTGGTAACCGGAACCTGAATTGTATCAATCAAAAAAGTTCTATGAATCTATTTATCTATTGAATTTATCGGATTTAAATGCATAAAAGGTTTGGATTTCCAATATAATTTTGACATTTCATCAACTACTCTTTCTTAACATATACATATATATTCAGAATCACAGCCAAGAAATACATATCCATATGACGGTCGTGAACTGCGTGTACTTTTCTCCGTCATACACGTCCAAAAAGACAAACATAAAAACACCCCAAAAAAACAAGAGAAATTGTTCCAAAAATAAAGAAATAAAGAAAGAAATAAAATAAAATAAACACTTCGGCTAAATCTTGCTCCCAATGTCTACTGTCTACACTCCCTCTGTGTAGCATGTTAGCCTTTTAGCTTCTGCTACAAACAACCTTAAAATAAAAATTGGTTGACTTTATTTTACGTAACAATTTCTCTTGTTGAGGCTGAACTTCAAGATGAAGGTTATAGACGAGCAGTATTGGAGGTTTTTGGAAGTTTCTAAATGGGTCTTTTTGGACGAGAAGGACCAGGAAAAGTGGGCACAGTTTGTTACGTGAACATACATTTCTCACTGTAGCTTCAAAAAGACACGTATCACTCTGAAAATTCTTCCACTCCCTACTCTAAATTCAAGTACAAACTGAGTGAACTATCTTTAAGCCTCTTATTCTTTCTCCCGTCTTTCTTTTGGCTTAACGTCCCCTTCAATAACCCGTGATATATAACATCGTCCCTTAGGGAGATGAATGGCACAACACTGACCTCGTGGAATGAGTTTATTGGAGACACATTGTACTTCTTTGGTTGAGAAATGACTGAAGAAAAACTATCAAATCAAATTGAAGTCCTAGAAAAAAAAGAAAAAGATGCATCACAAGATTTAAGTTTCCTCCTAGGACACCGTTTTACAGGCTCACAACAGCTGGAGGGGCTCGTTCCAAAACGCAGGATTAGGAAACCTCTTCATCATGTAAGCTCTCGGAGTCAAAGAAGTAGTCACACCCACGCAGACACACAAATTACAAACACCCTGGCACAGATGAGCTCAGAAACACATCGTCGCAGAATACTTGCAAATACACAGCCTTTCTTTCGACTCCTCTGTTCTGTATTTGGCGTCTGACATGTACGGCGTCTCTGCGGGGAATCGTTTGAGACAAACTCTGTCAACCCACCAACATCTTCACAGGGTTGCTGGTGGTTGCCTCACTCTTGCACCAACCAAACACTGGACCGTTTCTTGAAAAGACCACTGGACACCAGCCTCGCCCCAAAACTCAGGGAAAAAAACTCATAAACGTCAAAATATCTCGTCTTTGTTTCTTTCCTTCTACGACTGAGATTTGTTCGTGGCTGACGCGCCTCTTAAGTCTTCTCGCCATCGGGAGCCTGTTAAGAAACATCGTTGAGAAATGAAAGAAGGTATCAGTGACTTCTCACTTCAACAGTCAACAAACACACTTTTGCACTCGTTCCCTGCCACCAGGCCCCCCGAGCAAACCCCGAGGCAGTCGGTTCAAGACCGGCCTGAGTGAGCGGTCGCTGACAGTCCCTGCAGGAAGTTGAACTAAGAACAGATTCGACCAATAAGTGTCAAAAAAAAATCTATGAAACTTGACTGTACTTTGACTCTTGGTAGCAGCTCAACCCCCTGACAGAAGATGAATCTTGATTTCATCATATAAATTCTTTTTTTATATACTTGAAGTACAGTGGTTATTGTTTTTATTTTAAAATAAGTAATATAATATATAGTGTTGCTACTATGAAAGAATAACAAGTTAACATGTAAAAAGTATCTACAATATTGATAAAAAATAGAGAACATTTTAAACAAAATGTATACAATAATTAATAGAACATGAACACAGGATAATTGTTAATATTATATAAAGAAAATAAAATGTATAAAATCTATAATACATTATTAATATAAAATGAACACAGTATTATTGTTAAAAAAATTTTAAAAACAAATGGTGAAAAAAAACAAAAAAACAATTAAACATGTTTAATATAACATATCTTGATATAATATTAAGGGAAACAACACTTTGAAAAAAGAAATTTGAACCAAATACCAAATTAAGAAATTATGAAATTGAGGAAAATAAACTTTGGAAAAAGTGAAACAAAAAAACTGTTATATTAGAACATAAAAAATGTGGTTAATACATGAATTTATGTTAATTAAATACATTAATTTATATTATTACAATTAAATGTGGTAAAAAAAAAAATCTTAAAATGAAAGTAAAACAAAAAATTTAACTAATACTACAAACTGGGAAATATATATAAATATATAAATAACTTTTATATATAACCCTGACTCCTTGGCAATGAATTCCATATTTTTTTCCTTTTTACTCCTGGCAGTGACTTCATTTACTTTGTTTTATCTATTTTTGTTTAATTATATTTTGATTATTATTTTCCAGCTTCATTGCATGCTTTATATTCAATGTATATTTTAGAGCACCATGTAATGAAAATTAACTAAATTAATATATAACTTAATCAAATGCATAAATCTGATCCGTCTCTGCGTTCCTCGGTTGCGTTTTCTCCACTTCCTCTCACTCGCCGTCATATTTAATTGTCCACAGCTGAGATGACTAAACACATACGCATATTTACGAGGGTTTCCTTCCATCAATATTCCCCATGAAGGCTGCTAACAGGAGAACTCACACCTGACCGTGCAAACACACAAAAAAAACCCTCCTTGGCAGAGGTTACGATGAAAAGCACACATTTGCCGATCTCTATCGGTGGATATGTAAATGCTGGTAACTGTGATTTATCACCTCCTGTCACGTTCTACCTCTTTCCTGGGTTAGTCTTAAATATAGATAATTTATGGGAAGAGGGTGTGAGTGTGTGTGTGTGTGTGTGTGTGTGTGTGTGTGTGTGTGTGTGGGAGGAGGGGGGGGTCATGTTACATACGTGTACGTGTGATTAATCTGGAGAGGGAGGAAGGAAACATGATGGTTACACGGAGGTCAGCAATCACTTGATGCAGGTAGATCTGGTCGTGGTTGGAAGAATTCTGGGATGTCACTCACAGGAGCACTTAAGTGTTGAAAGCTTACATCACCTTATTCATACCATGATTTTTAAATGAAGTTTAGTATCGTGTTAATATACGTTATAAGCTTCCTGCTAATATGTCTTTTGTATTTTATTTATTCTTGGGTTTTTAAACCTTAAAAGCAGACTGGACGTCTGTTAGCAAAATAGCTCAAAAAGTTCTGGACGTATTTTTCTTAAATTCTCATGGAAATGTTGAAAATGTTCAGGGTGGTTTTATCTGGTTCCATCCTTGTTTTGAAGGATGTTTCAGTCAAGTTAATGTCTTCTATTTCTACCCTGATCTTTCCAAAACAAATTGCTTCGTTTTTTTTTCATATGACATTGTTTTAGGGTTGCTAGCTAGGATTACTAGTGCCTTGCCATCTCAGGAATGCAACAGAGAAGGAGTCCCTGGTGGTCTACTGTAGTGGCGACTGTTTGAAGCTTCATCTACCAGAGATTAGTGTAAGAAGTTTCATTAGAAAAGTATATTAATCTTTAGAGCCTATAGTCCACCAAGTCTGAGGAAGGAATTCCCTTGTTTATGATTTTTTTTTTTCATCTTTTGGAGCGATAAGAAGCCAAAAATGTTGATATCCATGTATATTGGAAGCTGAGCTCAACTTGTTTTCGCCAAAAAGTCTATTATTGAAGGTCCTTTGTCGATGGAAGTGATCCACTAGATAATCTTCCACTAGAAGTCTAACACCCAAGTTAAATATTTGATGCCAAATGTCTGTTGTTAGGACGTAAATCCCATATTCTTTTGTAAGATCACCCTCTAGAGAGAGAGGTATTCTTGCCATTTAAACGGTGTTTCTTGGCTGGAGTTGGATAAACTAGCGACCTTGAGTTTTCTGACTTCTTCATTAAAACCAAGCCATCCCACTGATTATGTGACTCTCTGGTATGTTTTTTGGCCAAACCCTCCCACAACAATGTCACTCTTTGCTCCTAAATACACTGACAACATTACATTCTTGCAGAATTTTAAAACTCAGGAGCCACCTATCGATGCTAGTTACTATTTTGCCATCAATGAAGAAGTAGCTACAGGGGTGTCAATGGCTACATGGATGAAAAGTCATCGGTAACCGTTGATCCAGAGCCGATGTTGACCAATGAGGTGGGTGTGTTTTGGTCATGTGATGTGAGACAGGTGGTGTCGATAACATTTTGACAGTGTCAAGTCACAATCTTTAACAAATGACTGTTGAAAGTCACGACAGATACAACAATTTTGTGTTTATTGTACTTATACATGGTTTAAAATAATACTATAGAAATTGCGGAGTAACACCACGGTGACTCTCTGTGCAGCTACACCAGGTTACCAATTTTTTTTAGAGATTTTTGAGCACCGTGTAGCAGATAAAATTTGTTTGAAGTCAGTACAATCAGAATTTATACATAAGACTTACAAGACGCACTGTTGATTTTTGATAAGAATAAAGGATTTTTGTCAACCTTATAGTCCAGAAAATATGGTCAATAAGTGTATGTAATATATACGTTATGTTGGCTATAATTGAGAACCGTTATGAAGTGGGTTTACAAGAATATATACATTTTCTCACTGATAACTACTGGAAGGGCTTTGCTGTAATGGGATTAGGAAGTGTTCAAATAGAGACTGAACGCTCTAGTGGTTATATAAGGCAACTGCAATAGAAAGATGGCATAACGGAACGATCCACCACGTAACCGGTTAAACGACTTCTAGAATGTTCGGTTAAACATATAGAAAAGTGTGTAAACCTTGACACGATTCGTAGCCGAAGTAAGACTTCAGACTCAAAACACGTACAGTAGATTCACTTTTATGAAAACTGTTCAGTCCCACTCTGGCCGTCTCAACACGTTCCTTCAATTACCAGTTGTCAAGAAAACTAAATCCGCTTCCTGCCACGTCGTGACCTCCCACGCTTTAAGACTCTATACAACGTCTCAGCGTCGCGATGTCGTTTTGACACTGAGGGGACCGGCGGTGACTGGGGACGAGGCTGGAACTGACAACGGCTGATCAAAATATCCAAAACGTCAGAACGCCGCGGCTGAGTCATGATGAGTCGGCAGAAAAACGCCTCGCCGCTCGTAAAACACCACGTACAGTAGAAGTAAAAGGTGTTAGAAAAGTTGCGGAGAAAAATCAAAGTGAACAGAGTGGGTGAAGAAATTCTAGAAGTCGAATGTTACCAGTGAGACCCAATTGATAAAGTAACCCGAGGCAACGCTGCTGGTGTGAAGGAGAAAAACCAAAAAGTATTTTTTTCTTTCAGTGTAGAGCCGAGTGTCAAAACTGCTGTTGTTTTATGCATGAGACGAACATGCACCTCAGAGTGCATGGAATTCTTTATGTATGTATGTGCTTACTCAGTCCGTCAAGGTGCAGGTGCATGATGGGATGGGGAACAAATGCGAGCTGAATAAAACGCTTTCCCTTTCACACCGGCTCAGACACACACTCAGTCACACAGCGCAACATAGTCATTTATTCGTGTAACTATTATTCATAGAGCTTTTATTTCGGGTACAACAGATGCTGCGATGTGATGAGCTTTTAGCAAAACGTCAGCAGCGCGAGGGAAAGAAAATATATGGCTTTATCACCGTTATTCCCAAACCAGCTATGAATGCAGATGTTTACAACCAGGATATGTTAATGCTACGTCCACATGGGCTGGTGTTTGATCACTTTGGGGTCATTTTCACATGCTGAATCAGCAGTTCTAGAGTGATTATTCTGTTTATACTCTATATGAAGAGAAGGAAGGAAACACAAAATAAAATGCCTTGTTTTTTTTTTCAGTTTTCCCATACATTTTCCCACATTTACATGTTTTATAACTTCATAAAATATTGTAAGTTAAGTATTCCAACTGTTTATTAGTTCTTTCATCTAGTGTTCAATGTTAACTATTGTCAAACTAGCACCTTAACATGTCACTTTAGCTCACTGCACTTTACAAGATGCTTATTGTAATCATCCGATTTTATTGTATGTTATTTACCTTTATGTTAAATGTAATACATTTTGAAATTAGCACCTTCACCTTTTATTAACACCTACTTTAGTTTACGGGTCGCCTACCTTATTATTATTTTATTAACCTCATTTATTTTTTTATTTTTGTTTAATCTATATCTATACTAGACTTCAGTCAGCTTGGTTCACTCGCTGGTGCTACCGGGGTCTAAGGAACGCCTCTTGGACCCAAATTGACCACCATGAACTGCTCTGTATTTTTAGACCTTTTTGACCACAAAGGCAAAAATGGACAGAAACAGGTGTTTGCTAATCACCCCATTATTATTACTGAGTAAATTGTTAACCAAAAATTAAGTTACAGCCTTTAAAAAGTCTCAAGTCCTTCAATGTATTGGCCTCCCCTTAAGCTCTTAATCATTCTTCAAAATCTGTCAAAATCTTTCAAAAAGCATGTTAAAGAGACGATAACGTGTGAAAAACTAAATTACATGGCCATTGCGGTTTTCATTTAAAACATTTTAAGCAGTTTTGTATTTTGACTGGAAATACATATTTTCTGGTTCCGATAAATATTACGTTTTAAATTCATTTTCTTATGAAAACATCGATACGCAATATCGAAAATATTTTGTCTTCCTTCCAGTGTTATTACTGCAATGTTTGTGACTCCTTTGTTGAACTTTTGCCACAAGTACATTTAAAAAAAAAGATCTACAACTCTGTGTCACTTTCTTTATTTTTTAATCAACCTGGTAACAGTCTCTCCAGTACATCAGTTTGGTGGACTCGTTGTGAGCATAGTTAGAGAGTTTTTCAAAATTAAACCATAAAATTATTACAGAAAAGAAAATTATTTTTTGGTTCTTCTGCTGCCATCACACTTGATATTAACTTGGCAAACTCTTACAACAGATTGTTAATATATAAAGAATAATAATGATGTGAAAATGTGACATATTAAAGGATTTTATGTGCGCCTTATAGTCCAGAAAATATGGTCATTAGTTGTTTTGAGATTCATCCGTTATGTTGACTATAATTTAGAACCGATTTGAAGTGGGTCTACAAGAATACTTCTTTTTTTTTTCCGACTGATAACTACTAGAAGGGCTTTACTGTAATAAGATTGTGAAGTGTTCAAATGGAAAGTAAACCCTTAGTCTTAAATATAGATAATTTATGGGAAGAGGGTGTGAGTGTGTGTGTGTGTGTGGGAGGAGGGGGGGGGGAGTGTTTATATAGCCTAACTGCAATATAAAGATATACTTTTCTAGTTTTTCAAAACTCAACGTCCCAGTTGTAATACCCGAAAATGGGAAGATAACACGAGTTATGGTTGAAGGCGACGTTGGACGTCTGGAGTCTTTGTGTCTGACTTCACATTCACGTCTCTCCCTCAGTCTGAACAAGGATGTGAACAATTTCAAGCCAAAAATCTGTTGGACAGTTGCATGCATGTCAGCCGCACTCGCTCGGAGCGTGAGACCTCTTAAGAAGTGCGAGCAAAAGAGTAAGTGCTGAGTGGAGCGAGATCGAGCGTTAAATCTTCTATCTCCTGCCACAGGCGTGACAGTTGGCAGCAAAGATCATATTTCTCGTTTAATCTTTATCCTTTTTGCATATTTCGTATCAAAGCCTGTTTTGTGATCGGGTTGAAAAAGATGCTTTTGCATCGGGATAGAAAAGAAGTGAAAAAACAAAGGGGGCCGGGGACACATGTGGGCCACCACCTGTGCCCACACACATGCAGCACTTTGTGTTCGCGCCGGACCCTGGAGCTTCATGGTGAGCGAAGCCAACGCTTGTGATGTTGCCACTGCCCAGGAGCCAGTGGGCTCAAGTCAAAAAAAGCGGAAGCGAAGAAATCCATGTAAAAACTCAGGTGGTGAAGCCGCGGTCTCAGCTGCTCCGCGGCCAGACATCAAACGCAGCCGAGCTCCGTAACAATTGCTCAGGTGAACATCGACATAAAGCACCGTCATGTGACCACGGTTACTTTCATTAATGCAACTTGTCCGAATACAGTGTTTGTTTCAGTTCATAACTCATGCAAGCAAATAATTAACTTAAATTGGACTGAAAAGTGATAATTTAATTGATGATTTTGGCAGTAAAAAGTGCAATTAAATAACTTTTTTTTTAAACCTTTAAACAAAGATATTTTATTTGGTAGTGGTTGGTAACGTCCCAAAGCTACACTGACAAAGTGTCCGAAATTGGTTCGTGACATTTCTTAGATCATTGAGATGAGTGATGTGTTGATGGAGCTTCATGAAGCAACATCCATTTTTTTTCCAGTAGTCCACTAGATGGCACTATACCATATGGGTTCAATCAGCTATTCCATTGAACCCTAGCATCACTTGAGTGCACTTCCTTCTGAGCCCTAAGATCACTGATTCGTGACGCTTCAGTAGCCAAGGTTCTTATAAGAAAATAATTGTAGTTTTAGCTTTGAGAGTTTTCAGCAGTGCTTGGTTGATGAAGCTTCATGAAGAAACATTGTTTTTTTTAAAGACCGATTAATGCATAATATTTTTGATGAGGTATTCAAATCATTTTTAAATTGAGCGATACATTTTTCACTGTTTCTTTAAGTTTAATCAACACATCAAAAGCTATTTTTTTTTAAATGTTTTCACATGTTTTATATTTTTATTTTTTCAGACTTTTCCTTGATTTTCTGGAACTCCTGTGTTGTTCTCAGTATTATCTTGACCTTTAAAGTTTATACTTTATTGAGTATTGTTTTGATTGTTTAAGCGCTTTGTGACCCTGGTCCGGAAAAGCGCTATATAAATACAAATTACTTACTTACTTACTTAATTTGGAGAAGTATTCAAGTTATCTTTTCAGTGACTTTTCAGCTTTATACAGCTTCATGAAAGAGTGTCTTCACCTTCCTAGCACCGCAGGTGTTGCTGTTGACTTGTAAATAACGTGAGGTTTCATGAATATAGTTGCTAAAGCCAAAGCGTTTGAAGGAAAGAATGTCATCTTGTGGTCTCTGAAAACAAAAACAATGCTTCATGATGCTTTATCAGTCCATCACTAGTTCTCAGTTTAAATATTTTTATTTTATATTTTTATTTTTATATCAAGTAATAATTTCGATTTTTACTTTATTTAAATTTGCAATGAATATGCAAATATTCCAAGTGTTTGTTAATTTTTGTGTTGCAAATAAACGGCGGCTAGATGGGGATGACCAAGTACAAGAGGATACAGTCGACTCCAGCAGCTTTTAAAGCTAATGTTTGGACATATTTTGGTTTGAAAACAAATGAATTCAGTTACGACTTCGTCAAGAGTCATGTGGTCTGTAAATACTACAACACCAGAGTCAAGTACTCGACAATACTACACATACATACTTGTTACTACACTGTCACTATATATCACAATATATTCTATTGTTTACCCCTGTATTGTGATACGTATCATATCACACATTCTTGTCAATTACACACCCCTAATAGAGTCAAGTAGTGTTGCAACTGTGTAGTAATGTAACAAAAGTGTCATTTTTATAACTAAGAACAACATCTACTAACACTGTTTCATGAGATCATCAGTTTTAAACTCAAATTCATATAATACTATAATTATATAAATAATTATAGTAGTTTTTCCTCAAATATTTTACCAATTTGATCCTAAAAAAAACAAACATTTTATCTTCTCTTCAGCTCATCCAGGCCAACATTGAACCAATAAAAGAGCCTTTAAAAAAATCTCGTGCTCATCCTCCCTCTTATCTCCCACCCCACCCGCCTGACTTGACCTATTAGCTACTACAGCCAACTCTCTAACAGAGGCCTCTGACTAGCCTACATAGCGTAATACTCTCATCTAAACTCCACTGAGTCGGACTGAGCTCCTAATGCACCACTCCACGGCCTCGCATAGACGCTCCCACTGTGTCTGGACGGTATAGAGAAGCACTTTTTTTTACTACAATAATGCAAACACACCGTGTTTTACGATGATCCTCGCGATGTCAGCCAACACACGTCTATGGGAATAAAAAGCTTTTGTTGTTAATCCATGGTAAAGTTGAGATGCTATTATTTAACATCAAGCGAAAGTTATAGTGAGGACCAGTGATCGCTAATGTGGCCGCCCGCTTAAAGCGAATAAGCAGAAGGTTAAAGTAGGCCACTGCCCTCGTGCACAGATAAGTCCGCGCACTGGAAGACTACTGCTAAAGCATGAAACAGATGGCTCTGCACATGTAGCCCCGGACACAGCTTTACCCAGATATATACGCCGTCCGACACATCAAGCTCCGACTTCAGTAGAGTGCACTCATCGTGAACTTGCATCGGAAAGTTTGCGTCATCGCCAGTCAAAAAAAAACCCATCAACTTAAGGAGAGAATACCTGAAAGTCGCTAACTAGTCCCCCCACCAGACACCAGCTGTCACTCAGCCGCCCTGCCGTGTCTGTGTGTAGTAAACTCCTTTTCTTGGCGGTGTTGTGTGTTTGGCAAACCTGCCACGGTGTCTGCATGTAAATCTAACATCCTGGCGGGCGTCCTGATCTGCCAGTAAGATGACAAGATTGGCAGCTGAGTCTGTTTTGCAATTTGGCAGCTGCCAATCCAAAAGTTTTTTCTTGTTTTCGTTTTTTTTTTTTTAACAACTTCCTGTTTATGCCAAACATTTCAAAATAAATTAGAAATTGACACAGCAGATATTTCCTTAGATACTGAATTTACTATGAGGAAAAGTGTTTGATGTTGTTGCTTCTTACTTTCTATTTGGTCAAGTGGTCAAGAGTTAATTAATTAAAATAAACAAACATATATAATATTTTTATTATATATATTATTATATATTATTATATATTTAAAATGTACAAAAATGTAAATGATCAAGTTGCTCTGGTTCTTCTTTAAATTATTCAAAATATATATATATTTTTTTTTTTATTATTTTATTATTAACATTTTAACTGTATGCTTAGAAATTATTCATTCATTTTGAATTGTTTTAATTTTTCAATTTAGAAATTATTCAATGAAATGATCTCTTATTTTTTTTAAATGTAATACTTAAAACCTAAACATTTCAATAAGGTGAATTAAATTCAAAATTTCAAATGTTAAATATAATCATTGTATCTCCTGATGTCACTGATATGTGTCCATTGAATTTTCAGATATTCATCTAAATGTGTATTCTTGCCATCCTCGACCTCAGCTACTTTAAAATATATTTTTTTTTTTTCTCGTTTTTTTCTTCTCCGTCTGTAATATATTCCAAAATCCCTTAAATTATTAGGTAAGAAATATTTATTTGTTTCCCTCTGTGTAACGATAAAAGTAAATTGAAATGTCCGATCTCCAGCACAACATATACATTAAAACAAAGGACAAAATTGCCCAAAGGAAGCCCAGACGAAACAAGAATGATCATAGAAATTCACAAATTCACTGGTGAAATTCATTATTTTCGACTGTCAAAAACTTTTAATAGTTTGCAAACATGCTAACACGCTAAGTCTGACACCATTTTTAAAAAAGCCTTCCAGATTATGGTACAACATACACATTTTGTTTCTATAATTATAAAATGTGTTGCTCAATTGTGAACACAATTTTGTCATTTAATGTGATTGATAAAGATTTATTAAAGTCCCAGTAAGTGGTTTCCAAACAACAATGTATACCCCCCCTAGTGTTGGAACAGTGTAACTACAACTTTGTAAATTCTTCATTTTGCTGTTGCAAATGTTCTCTTGTTTTCAAACGAGATGATTTCCCTTTTTGTGTCAGTTTCTTGCTTTGTGTAACTTAAAAAAAGTCTTACTGTATTTAATAGGAGTTTGATGGTGACGTAATTCAGACCCAGCTAGGAAAAGATACGTAAAGAAAGAAAATATTCGCTAGTTCTACTGCAGAAGTTATCATTAAAGAAAATGTTTTATTCAAAATTCATTGAAAATCTATGATATTTATCGTGTTTTATTTTTATTTATTTTTTTTATCTTGTCTCCTTCGAATGTTTTAGGCATTTTATAGATGCTACTAAAAAAAGAGATTTTCTCTCCGAGATCAATAAAGTAAATATCTAGTAAAATTCAGAGCACAAATCTATATTTCTCTTAAGTTATCAGTCGTAACTCTGCCTCAGACTCCTTCTCTTCCTCAACGGTCTTCGAAGGAAGTTAATCCAAACACAGTGGAAGCTTCTCCCTGTAAGGCGCGAGCCAGTAGATAAAACAGGGCGACTATTTGCAGAAGCTCAGTTTAACCTGCGCTCACCTTGTCTGAAGCCCCTCGGCAACTAATTGGCTTCTTGGCAGATATTGCTTCTTTTTTTAAATGGCTGTATTCTTTAGTATTCCTGCCTTTGACTTACACTTTCCCCTCAACGCTCTCTGGATTCATCTCTTTATCGCTGTGTCTTTGACCCCTCCTTATGCTCGCTCCCGGTGGTATCGCTCCAAATGAAGAAGAGATTTCTTCTTCTTCTATTTTTTTTTTTTAAAGGACCCAACTAGCCCGGCCACTCGGGAGCAGGTCTACTTCCTGAGGGTGCTCTGGTCACTCCATTTCTGCAGGAGTTGCTAATGATTTATCACTGGATTGAGTCCCAGTGTGTCTCACCTTAAGAATAAACTCTTAATGGTTTTGTTTTTTTAGAGCAAATAGTTTGACACTTGTACTAAAAATGTACATGTTTTGAAAAAAATAATAATAATTATATATTTTATATATATATATATATATATATATATATATATATATATATATATATATATACATATATATAGAAATATGTCAGAGTACAGATTAAAATCCAGTAGGATCTGGAATCCTACTAGTATTCCAATCTGTAGTAAAGATTGGAATTCCAATCTGTACTTATAGGATTCCAGATTCTACTAGTGAATTCCAATATCTACTAGTACGGATTGGAATCCTACTACTGTATTGGGATCTAAATATTGGAATTCCAATCTCTCCTAGGACAAATGGGAATTCTACCAGGACTATCTCCAATTCTTATAGGAGAAATTAAGATCGGAATTTCACTCTATACTGCGACATATACATATATATATATATTGAAACTTAAAAAAGTATCTCTGTAATTCTATAAAATATTTGGCATTTCCATTTAAAATGATATCTACAGTAGGAAAAGCCATGTTTAAGGATTTATATAATAAAATAAATTTATGTTCAGCAAAAAATTACAAAAATAATATAAACATATACTGTCTACATTTTATTATTGTTTCCAGTTTACCAGTTATTGTAAAAAAGTGTAATTAAATCAAACTTTTCTTACAAATATTTAATGTTTTCCTGTCGAAAAATAGTAGCTAATACGATATATTAGAAATACCTTAATTTAAATTAAATTTAAGATTTACCAAATTGAGATCGGAAACTTTCATTTAATTAAAGATTTATAGTGTAACTGGATGGTAAATTTGATTTTTATTATTAAGTTTATATTTATTAAGTTATCACATAAACAATTCAAATAAAATAAAATGCATTCATTTTCTTAGTTTAGTCAGATTTAGTTAAATTGTATTTGACTTCCAAAAATGTAATAAAGAATCATAAAAATTGTGTTAGAAGCTGATCTCCGGTCTGTAATGATGCTTAAAGAAACAGTGTCCTCGTAATATATAGAGAGTTACAGGCAGATGACTTTAAACTTCAGTCTTCAAGCTTTAAACACTTTTCAAGACAAGCTTCTTAAATGGACCACACAACAAAAAACGACCCAAATATCAAAATACATAAAACCGAAGTAACCAATTCTGGCGTCTGGTTCTTTCTTCGCTGGTGAAAAACAGGTCGGTGTGTGTTCTTCATTTTGCCAACACAAGCCGGATACAAGATTCACACATAATTACATTTTTGTCGATTGGGGAAAAACACGCTGAAACTTTCCCTCCCAAAACAATCTCCTCTCTTCACACACTTATCCTTCTTGTCAGTCGTTGCTATTTTGGGAACGCAAGGAAAGCACTTTTTTTCTTCAGCTGCTTCGCACAAACACTCGACTGTGTGTTGGAAAATCTGACGTCCTCTCCTTCGACAGCTGTTCCTCATTAACGTCGGAACTGACGAGCGTGTCGAAATGATGCGATATTTAAAATGAAAATAAATCATCACTTTGAATGTTGTGTGGAGTCCCTCAAGGTTCTGTTCTGGGTCCTTTATTATTTTTTTCTGTACTTGCTTCTCTTGGGTGAAAATCATACACAGATTTTCTGACGTTTCTTACCACATTTTTGCTGATAATATCCAGCTTTAGTACTTATTAAAACTGTATTTATTTTCTGTTTGAATCTACAGTAAAACAAAATTTACTTTTGAACGTTACTCTCATTTAAATGGATGCCAAATTCAATTTTAAATCCTGAAAATCTTCAATGATGACATACATTGACCCAAAAAAAAAGGTTTTTATACGTCACATGTTAACGTTCCCTGTTGTTCTGCCGAGTCATTAAAGCCGAGTTCCAAGAACCTCATATATCCGCTTTGGAAATATGAAAAACTCCCAACTTTAAGAAATTGCATGACATCATAGAAATGACGGCTTATGGAAATCCCCCGAATTGCTTTCTGTTTCGTGAGCCAGTTGCATATTATAAAACGTCGCTGTCATGTTTCCACCAGAGAAATGAGGTCACGGGAAATTGGATGAATGAGTGACATCCGGGATGAGCGAATGAATTTTTCTCACGATGACAAACTTATCAACCACTTTTAAATACCAATTAGAAACAATAATTGCATAATTATTAAATAAAAACATGAATGATTGTTATTTTTTATGTTTAAATGAAATAGTTGGTCTTAACTTCAGTCATAACTCAGTAAAATCATGGATATTCAGGACCAGGAAAAGCGGATGAAAGTTCTCAGCTTTGGGAAATCCTGATCTTTGATTTATTAAAGCATCATCTTGACCGAGGCGCCGATGATTTCTAACACATTCTGCCTCGCGATGCCTTCGATGCTGGCTCAGCAGGCGCTGGACGCTCCCCCCCCCCCTGTATTTTCATTCTGCTCGCTGGTCAAATTTACATCCCATTTCTTCTGAAGGAAACTTTGCCGCTCTCACACACCTACACACACACACCCTGTCATTTCCCACTATTCAGCAAGAAAAAAAGAAAAAAGGGGGGGGAAAGTCAACACTAACATGCTGAATCAGCACTCCTTGAGCAAACTTGGGGCTCTTTCCCAGACTGCAACAAAAAATATCAAAAAAGTCAAAGCTCCAAACTTTCATCAGTGTTGAAAGTTGTGTTTAAAGCAGCGTCAGATCGATGAGACAAAAGCCTTTTGAAGTTTACATTTACATTCATCGCATATTCTGAGAGAACGATGATGAAGATCGTCTTTAAATCAGGAGATAACATTTTTTTTTCTATTATTTATGATCACACATGTCAGTATAATATATGCTTTACCTTTTTTATATATAGATCTTTACAAATGTGTTCCACTTTCAAGCATTTAAAAATAACAAATTAAGGTGAAGCCATTTTTAAGATCTGCACATTATGAAAAAGCTAATGACCTGAGATAAAATCCATTTTTCCTCCTCATGACATGTTTTATCGTGAGCAGGACGTCCCCTTTTTTTATGGACAAAATCCTCTTTAACAATTTCTAGCAGACAAAAATGATCCATTGTCAAGACATCATTAATATTTTCCTGTCATGAGTCTGGTATTAGTCTAGTTATTCCCAGGTTTATTTAAAGATTTTAGATTCTGATCTTCAAAATATACAACAATAAGAAGCGTTACGGGGTGGTCCGGTTATTCTCGTAGCTAACTAATAGCTAGCTAAGCTAGCTAATACATGTCTAAATACTTGACATAATGGTTAAAAATAAATCAAATTAAATTGCGTGGAAACTTGTCAGGATGAGATCTTGGTTCTAGTGTTTGTATGATGTCATCAGTTGTAATGTTGCTTAAAGAAACAGTTTCTTTGTATAAGCCAGATGTTAGCATTAAGAAAAACTCTGGGACACATTTGTATATTAGAAAATATACTTTAGAAATATAATCAAAGGTAAAATTATACAAATGAAACTTGTTTTTAAAAAGTTTCCAAAAAAATTGATTTTGGACACAAGGAAATTGTTTTGTGTCTTTAAGCAGATAAGCTAACATGCTACATAACCTAACCTAAGCTAACATGTTTACATTCTTTAAATTACAGTTATAAAAGGGAGACACAATCCAACTTACACAAATATCAAATGAAATTATCTGGAAACTTGGTTCCAGTCAAGTGTTGAAGTGATTTTATAAACTGTAATTTTACTTAAAGAAACAGTGTCTTTGTATTTGCCAGATTAAAGCCTAATGCAAAATTCCAGGACAAAAACTGTTTTTTTTATCTGAGAAAATGCTTCAGAAAAATACTATCAAAGTTAAAATTATATTACTGAATATTATAAAATATATATAGATATATATTTATAAATAAAATGATTTTGGACACAAGTAATTTGTCTGTGTCCTAGGTAAAATTGACAAAAAAAATATATATATATATATATATTTTCAAAGACATCAAACTGTTTTTTTTTTTTTTAACATTTAAGCAAACTAGTACATGTTTAAATACTTTATATCATGGTTACAAAAAACAAACAATCCAACTTGCAAAAATATCAAAAGAAATCAAATCAAATTATGTGGATTTTTATTTAAATATAAGAAAATACGTTAAAAAAAATGCTATCAGAGGTATAGATATCTTAATGGAAATAATTAAAAATATCATATTTGTAAAATAAGATTTTGGAAATGAGGAGTGTTTGTGGTTTTCGCAAAAATGACAAAATATAATCAAAATAAAATGTTCAAGCGATCATGAAATAAACCAGATACAAAACTTATCCATTTGGTTCAAAGCTACATATAAAAAAACAATATTTAGAGCATAATATTTTCAGCATTTTTTACATAAAACCTGAATGTTTACTTTTCATTTCCCCCCCAAAAAAACTTGTCTAATATTTGATAAAAATTGACGATAAATGGACGGCCTGCAATTGACCCACTGGGAGCTCGCAGGAGTCTGGATGTAGACGGTATCCTCGTGCAGCCGGTGTGCGTCAGTACTTTGGGAGTTGGATAATTTAGTTGTCGCTCAGTGACCTCTTCCTCGGTAACAGGCCTCGATTAAGCCTCAGTATCTGTGCGTCTGCTTGATGAAGCAGAGTTCCAATGCCGAGCACATCTGCTCTGGATGCCTCTGGCACGACCATATGGCTGGCAAACACGCCGTCTCTTCTACAAAGAGTTTAGGGATAAAAAGAGGGAGGAAAAGAGGAGTGAGCATGTCCTACAAACACATGGAAAAAAGAAAAAAAAAAAAAGCGTGTGAGAGACAACGCCAGGGACGGAAGGCAGAAGACGAACAGCTGACAGGCTGCACGTGCTGCCATCAGGCTCCAGAGAAGAACCTCCATGTCGTCTCGTTTATTTTTTTTCCTGTGCAGTCTCTGAAGAGATTAGATTGTCGGACTGAAGTCAAGAAAGAACTCTGCCATGACATAAAATAACATAAAAATATATATATATATATATTATGTTGTTAAAAGTATAATATTAAAAATATTATTTTTTTATATTCATTGCAGGTCATTATTTATTTAATTATGTGGATATTTTAATAAAAATATTAAAAAACTGAATATTATTTATTAAACATTTCTGGGTGAAAGCAAGGACTAAACTGGGCTTTAACTTTCTAATTTTTTAGCCATTTTTTAACAATCTATTTATTAAAAAACAAGTAATCAAATTAAAAAAAAAATCCCAACATACAACAATGGTAAAATAGTAGTTATAATAAAAAGTTGTAGTAGAACTACACAAACAATGATAAAAAACAAAAAATAATACGAAATCATCTGAAGTTTTACCACGTGTTTAAGTTTTTGGTTAAAACCAAAAAACTGTCTTAATCATCGTGTGTATCTTCCAAGTTTGAACCACTTTCTTTTTCAATTCAATCAATTGATGTCTTGTGCGAAAAAACACAAAGTTTACAAAAACCTGGCGACAAAATATTAAAAACAACAGTAATAATAATACTAATAAATATAGTTGTACTAGTCAAATTGCCAGAAAACAAAATAATCAAACCATAATATTAATCACAGATATAAATATTTGGTCAAAACTAAAAAACTAGCTCAATATGTATTGAATTGTCTACTTTGAAAACCAATATTGTAATTTATTTTCTATTATCTGATGAAATGTAAACACTAGGCGGGGGAATTGCTAAATATCCGGCGATATAATACAAATAGCGATATACTGTGATAGTGTAGTAACAAGCATATATTTGCAATATTATTGATTATTATGTGTTGCCTCAACATGTATTGGATTAGTGAAGAATTGTAAACGGTCACTATTTCAAAGATTGTATCCAGAATGTAACCCCTGCAAAAAACTCTTAATAAAAACTAGTTATACATTGACTTGATCGCCAAAATTCCAAAGGTGTTAACTACGAATATCTCTTGGATATACATAAATAAAAGGACCTTAAAGTAAAATACTGATCTTCTTTGATAATCAAAATAATCAAATATCATAGAAATCCTGTGTGATCCCAGCGATGACTGAGGACGAGAGGATACAGCCGACTCCAGCAGCTTTTAAAGCTGATCTTCACATTCTGCACCACAGAGTCAAGTACTTGAAAATACTACACATATATCCTTGTTTGTACACTATCACAACACCAGAGTTAAGTACTCGACAATACTACACATATATCCTTGTTACTACAGTATCACAACATATTGTTTTTTGTATTATATTGCCAAGTTCTTGCAAATACCCTGCCCTAGTGTTTGCAGTTCATCAGATAATTGAAACTAAAATAAGTTTTTTTCATGTTGTACTTGAAAAAGTATATTAGAAACCTTTTTAATGTAATTATTCTACTAAAATACTGATTTTCTTTGATAAACAAAATAATAAAATATCTCAAACAAAAGCAAAAGTTTTATCCAAATTCAGCGACACAAAATCTCTATTTATAAACCACTTTTCCTCAGAACAACAGGTGATAAAAGAGTTTTACAAACGAGACTCGGTTCAAGACCATCTTTTTAAAAAACGTTTTGTCTTAGTCGTCAGAACGAGACACACGACTGACAGCAGCTGACGACTCCATCAAAGAAGCTTCACCCTCGCAACTGTTGGACCTTAAAGCGCTTTCGGGGAAAGTCGGGGGCTGAATAAGGGGGTCACGATTTCATTTCTTCTCATGGTGTATTTTAACGAGGGATTAAAATGAAGAAAATGGATCTTCAAGCTAAACATAGTCTCAACAGCTTATACTTGGACCTGCTTGTATTTAGTCGTACAGCAACCCAGGCATCACGCTTCACTTTATTCTTCATCACTTACATGCGCCTCCTCTTCTCATCTCCTCTTATCTCCTCCAGCGCCTTTTATAATTTTATATTCCCGTCCTCCTCTCTAGCCCCCCATCCACGCTCCCCCATCTCCCCCAGCCGCCCGGAGCTCTTCAAGGAGATAGTTGCGTTAATATGGGGAGATCAATACCTTCAGTGGCGTCGAGGGGGCAGGTCAGCGACGGTGGGATCAGTCGGGTGGGTGGTGGCGCTAGTGTGCAGGAAAGTTGAGTGGACTTTCATGTGGGTGGGGGGCTGGTGGGGGGGGGGATGCTATCCAGCCCGGATAAGCGCGAGTCCATTGATCTTCTTCTGTTTGGGCTTTGTGTTTGTGGGGATCCTTGGAGACAGCCAGAGGTCTGACAGACAGGCAGTGTGTTGCCGAGGCACGAGTGTGCGTCTCCGTGTTTGTGTGTAAGCGGAGAGTCTTGTAAGCAAACTAGTACTTTGATACTTTGATACATTGCGAGTGGTTAAGGGCGTTTTTTTCAGATCATTTAATCATGAAACCGATCTTGGACATATATATGATTGTTGTGCGACACGTACAGGAGGTTCTGTTGTGTATACAAATCACACCACGCCATTGTTATTGTTCACAAACGGTTGATTTACAAATCATTATATCTACAGGTTTAACTATAACGTCAGATCATATAAGACTTAAAGTAAATTTGGTGATTTTTCTTTCTTTAATCATGCTCCTTTTTTAATACTACATATCACTACATTTGTTGATTTTTTTGTTGCTATTAAACTCTTAGTCACTAGATGGCAGCAGTCGTTACGTCTTACGCAGCTTAAAGGATACATAAAAATCCTGTGAGATTCCAATGGTGACTGAGGATGAGAGGATACAGTCGACTTCAGCAGCTTTTAAAGCTTATGTTTGGACATATTTTTGGTTTGAAAACAAATGAAAGCAGTTACGACTTTGTAAAGAGTCATGTGGTCTGTAAATACTACAACACCAGAGTCAAGTACTCGACAATACTACACATATATTCTTGTTAGTACACTATCACAACACCAGAGTCAAGTACGTGACAATACTTCAAACATATCCTTGTTAGTACACTATCACAACACCAGAGTCAAGTACTTGACAATACTACACATATATTCTTGTTAGTACACTATCACAACACCAGAGTCAAGTACTCGACAATACTACAAACATATCCTTGTTAGTACACTATCACAACACCAGAGTCAAGTACTGGACAATACTACACATATATACTTGTTACTAGAGTATAGCAATATATCGTTATTTGTATTATATCGCCAGATATTTTGCCAATACACTGCTCTAGTGTTTGAAGTTCATCAGATAATTTAAACTAAAATAAAATTGGTTTTCAAAGTAGAAAAATAAAGATTTTTTAACTTTAAAAATATCTTTATCTTGTACTTGGAATAGTACATTAAAAACATTTCTTTTAAATGTCTTTATTCTACTTTGTTCAAGTCCTGTTGAATCCACACGTTGGTCATTTAATTTTTTATTTAAATGTCCAGCTTTTGTGAGGAGCACAGTCTCATCTCTCTATTCCAAGCCCGTGAACCTAAAAGCGGGTCCATTCAGGGTGTGTATATCAGAGCTATTGTACATTATCCCCCAGTGATCCACCTCAGCCTCCGCGCCACTCGGCTGCTCACACTGTAACCCCTCTGTGAAGGAAAATCCGTACGAGTTGGACTGCAAGAGAGGGTATTATTAATGGAGCTTAGCATCCATCTAGAGGGTTTACATTGTTGAAGGCTGAGGTGTTCTTGCTCCAACGTTTCACTCCGATCCCAGTTTGTATCTTTGTGGCAATAGATGGAGCGTTTGAAGTAGTGTTCGTAAGAAAATCACGATTAACTTCTACCGTTTTAATGATTCAATCATTTATCAATAATCCCAGTTTTTTGCCAGTGATGCTTTCTTTTTCCACTTGTGTCCGTCCGAACTCCTTCATCTCAAATCCAACATTTTAGAACAAGGGTCACCAACTCATCTGCTACTGACAGGACTACCAGGATACACATTTCTAAAATAATCAAAATAAAAAAAACAGACTTTTTAGTAATATTAATTATAATGCTAGTAATAATTACCACATTTATTTTTGTTTATAATCTCCAAAATGTCAAAGTCAGGTACCGCACCAGCTTTAGTTCTAGAGCAAATTACCCATTAAAATATGTTTATTTTAAATTTAAATAACGTTCTTTCTAGACAGAGATCCATTGAGAATATTCTCTCTTTAGCGGGCACCAGAGCAGGAACCCCTGCTTTACACTGAACATACACACAAGCTTAGAAACTGGCATGTGGGTCAACCTTCTGTACTAACTTAGAAATACTGCCAACATTTTAATTTTGCACACATATCTTAGTGAATCAGCCCCAAATTGTAAAAAAAATAACTATTACAACACAATGCCACTTTATTTACCCAAATATAAGACATGAACTCATGCTATTACAGTGATAGGTAGTGCTGGGCATTAAAACTTTGGTTCTTTTGTGGCAAAATGCTTCTGAAGTACAAAGTATCAAAACTTGCTTTTGTTTTTCAGTGCCAAGTTGATTAATAAATAAAATAATTTGTCAATTTCTTTGAAGAATAACTGAAAAAGATAGAGGTAGGGAACATCAGTTTGATTTGTCACTTGTTAGTAAGTGTTCTTCTGAACTGGAAATTATTTGTTATTTGTCTTGTTATGCAAAAAAAAACTTGTAGTGGAAATTTACCAAAGCTGACTAATGTAAAATAGGATTATACCACCTGTAATGTAATTTTGTTTTTGAAAGAATTGATCAAACTGGTGCAAGACTCAGTACACAAACCAGTAGCTAAGTGAAGTCACCACAACGCCTTAGTGATGGGTTGATGAAGCTTTAAGAAGCATTTGCTTTATTTTCAGAGATCACAAGATCAAAGATTAAATCATTTTAGCACAACGAACTATTTTAATGAAACCTCCCATTATTTGTAAGCCAACAGAGTCACCTACTGATCTAGGAAAATGAGGAAGCCGTTTCATGGCATTAAATATAAGTAAAAATACAAACAAATCCAATATCTTGCAGCCTTTTCTCACGTTAAAGCAAATATTTTTCTCTGTTATTTTCTAGTAGATTTTCTCGACCTTTAATAAAACATTTTCACTGTCAACACTTGCCAATGTTTTTTTTTCCATTTTTTCTTCAGGCAGTCTTTTGGCCAGTTTACCACCAAAATAAAGAGGAAATATTATGTTTTTTTCAAGCTGTGTTAAGTGCAGTGATCCATTTAAGTTCATGGTCACGAGAAAACTGTAAATGATTTATTAGGCACGTTTATTATTTAGTAATTTGTACTTAACTTTACACATGTTTATACACTGACGAGAAATTAAAAACAAAAAGCTGATTCTTAATGGTGAGAATCCAAATGTTAACTGAACAAATAATGGTTCAAATATAAGACTTTATTTTCATAATGAAACATTTTCTTTTTACGAATGTGTCAGACGTAGCTGAGAAAGTCTATTTTAATGCCGTCATTGAAGTAGAGAGGTTGTTTTTGCACTTTAAACACATTTACCCTCCGTCTTTGTGAGAGTCTCACTCTTTAGCGACTCCGTGTGCCTACAAAGAACACACCCCTAAATAATCAGTTGAGCTATTCAGCGCTCCGGGCGACTCGCAGAATGAACGTATTCATTTTATAATTACTGTGGAGGCAGTCACACACTTCATCAGTCTATTCCTGTCTCGTGGAGCGGCGGAGAGAACACTGACTGAACAATTTACAAAATGATATTACAGATGTTCCTGTGAGGGAAGTCAAGAGTTGATGCTGATGATTTTCCTGGAAGAAGGTGATTGACGAAAATGACTACAATTTCTAAAATACAAAAGATATATCCGATCATAGAGTGGGAAGGGAGTTGTAGAAGCTCCTCCGAGCTTTTACGAAAAAAAAGGCTATGATGATATAAAGAGAGCAATATACATTTTGAAGCTTTAATGTCGGGTGATCTATGGCGCCGAGGGCAAGATGGCCAAAGACTCGCATCCCGGTCGACACCGGAAATCGATGTTGGCGTAAAACGGTTTAGTTTGTTGAATGTCATGTTAGACCTTTGGACGCGAAGGAAACCGGCGCTGCCTAATAAAACACAGAGATTACTGGCAGCCGGGGTGAAGGGCAGATGGTTGTCTACATAAATCGTGGCTCCATACGATGCTAAATGGTTCTAACATGGACTGGAACGATCATAAGAATCTATTTACTGAGGCTTGAACCTTCATTCTCCCCTGGACATCTTTAACACAAACCATCTTTTTTAAAAACAATCTTTTCTAAACGCTCAAGAGTGTGAGAAAAATGAACCAAGATCAATTCTTCTGCTTTCAACACATCAATAGACAATTATCTGTACATTACGTGTTACGAGCGACAGTGATTAGCATAATTTTCAAGTCAAATACAATTTATATAATCGGAATATAAGTAGCAATGTATTTTTAACGAGACAAATCGCAATTTGAATTCTTGACATTTTATTGGAAAAAATCGACTCATCCATTATTTTGCCTTTCTTCACAATATATATATTTATTTGTCTTGTAGGAGATTTTTCAAATAAATGTTGCATCTTTTACCTGGATTTACTGGCAAAAGCATGTCATATAATCGGTACACATTTGGCCACTAAACACTCCTCATTCATGGAATTTAATTGCAGCTATATATTCCAAACTATTACCTGCCACGTAGAAAAACAAACAAATATATTACGACCCAATGACCTGAGTTAGATACTAGCTTATTTCATACAATTTTATCTATGATTTATTAAATGTGTCCAAACATTATGAAAGAAATAACTTTATGAAGTTTTGATCTTTAGTACTATTTCTAAGAGATCTACACACATTGTGGTTTAGAAAGGCACTTTACAAATAACCATTACTTACTTACACGCAATTCTTAGCATGTTTAATACAATGTGTTTTTCTTGTGTTTCTTGTAAAGAATTTGATTTTTTTTTAATTCCTTAAGAGTGGGAGAATTCTGACAGAAGATATCTAGTGAAAAAAAAAAATGCAATGAATTTTATTTAAAGTACAATAGTGTGTTGTCTTAAGCTTCAGAAAGAAAAAAGTACCTGTAAATAATGTGTATTGCATAGAAGATCTTCAATTATTAAAATGGACTGTAGGTATCTGGTTTTAAAAATATATTTAATGAAGTTTTGTCCTCTTTGTCACCTATTTCCCCTTCCAACAAAGTGACCATACTATTGTTCCAATACATATAATCACAACTTCTTCAGCATGATTGCAAATATTGCAAATATTAGTGTTTTCCTGGATTTTTCACTTGCTTGGAAACACAAAAAACTAAGATGGAATGCTTGTAAAGATCAAAATGTCTCATGAAGAGTCGTTAGAGTTGCATTGAATCATCACAACTGTGAAAGTTTCACCACAGAAAAGAAATAAACCTGATGATTCTGCCTCCCTCATCCACGAGCCATACGTCAATAGCACAAATGGGTGTCGTTGGTAGGAAATTATAGCAACAAATTAAGAATTAAGACGTGTATTGATCGGATTATTGACAGGCCATAGTGAGTGACGGCGTAATTTCATTATGTGACGGAGCCGTTAATGACTTCAGAGACTGTCTCGCCTCCATGTTGTTGACATGTTTTGTTGTTTCGTTTTTCAAAACTTTCTTCTCTCCGCGGAACCGACTCAAACATCAAGGAGAACCACTGTGCGAAAAAGTTAGTGACGGGCCAAATGGAAACGATTGTATCCATCAAAGTGTCATTTACATTCAAATGAATTCCATCAAGAGTGCTGCTGAATGTTCAATGAGCAGACGGGTTTGGGTGGGCCCGTCACCGCGCCGTCTCCGGAGACCACGAGAAAGGACGATAAACTAGTTGACGCTTCAGTGTTAGTAAATTAAAGTGATGCGTCACAGAGTTTTTTCCTTCTTCCAACAGAAGGTTCTGACAACGATAAAAGCATCAGGTCTAAAGCAACATTACATTGATCTCTGCTACTATGATTCCAACCAAACAATCATCACTATTGATCCACGAAAATCCATTTTTAGAGCCTGAAACAAAACGAGCAGCAACACATGCACGCGTGGAGAGCAGAGCCGAGTGAAACCAAACAGCTTGCCAGTCGTATAATTGCATGGCGTGTCAAAAACACTAATAAATAAATCAGTGATTACTTCCCTTTGTGAAGTGCTGCAGCCCATTATTGAATATTCATGTAGGTAAATACGTTCGTGCGGGTGTCTCTCCGGGGTTTTACAGTTTGCTTGGATTCATTTTTCCTACTTTCCTCCTGACTTTACAGCGCTTCCCGCGCCATAAGGGAATCAAATTTATCTTAATGCGTGTTTACAAATACAGGCAGGAACAGCGTATGCATATTTTAAACTGTTTTTTCCAAGGGACTCCCTTTACGTTCGGTATTTCATCCCAGGACAGGAAATGAAAGCAGGGATCTATTGATTTGGGACTCAACCCTCCAGGCCACTGTAGCACCAGCCTGACATGTGAACCGTTACGGACCCTCATTACGTACGTAACACTAGCATGACCAACATCACACTTGATAGAATCAACCTTTAACACTAGCATGACCAACATTACACTTGATAGAATCAACCTTTAACACTAGCATGACTAACATCACACTTGATAGAATCAACATATAACACTAGCATGGCCAACATCACACTTGATAGAATCAACCTTTAACACTAGCATGACCAACATCACACTTGATAGAATCAACCTTTAACACTAGCATGACCAACATCACACTTGATAGAATCAACATATAACACTAGCATGACCAACATCACACTTGATAGAATCAACCTTTAACACTAGCATGACCAACATCACACTTGATAGAATCAACCTTTAACACTAGCATGACCAACATCACACTTGATAGAATCAACCTTTAACACTAGCATGACCAACATCACACTTGATAGAATCAACCTTTAACACTAGCATGACCAACATCACACTTGATAGAATCAACATATAACACTAGCATGACCAACATCACACTTGATAGAATCAACCTTTAACACTAGCATGACCAACACCACACTTGATAGAATCAACCTTTAACACTAGCATGACCAACATCACACTTGATAGAATCAACCTTTACCACTAGCATGACCAACATCACACTTGATAGAATCAACATATAACACTAGCATGACCAACATCACACTTGATAGAATCAACCTTTAACACTAGCATGACCAACATCACACTTGATAGAATCAACCTTTAACACTAGCATGACCAACATCACACTTGATAGAATCAACTTTTAACACTAGCATGACCAACATCACACTTGATAGAATCAACATATAACACTAGCATGATCGACATCACACTTGATAGAATCAACCTTTAACACTAGCATGACCAACATCACACTTGATAGAATCAACATATAACACTAGCATGACCAACATCACACTTGATAGAATCAACATATAACACTAGCATGACCAACATCACACTTGATAGAATCAACATATAACACTAGCCTGACCAACATCACACTTGATAGAATCAACATATTACACTAGCATGACAACATCACACATGATAGAATCAACATATAACACTAGCATGACCAACATCACACTTGATAGAATCAACATATAACACTAGCATGACCAACATCACACTTGATAGAATCAACATATAACACTAGCATGACCAACATCACACTTGATAGAATCAACATATAACACTAGCATGACCAACATCACACTTGATAGAATTAACATATTACACTAGCATGACAACATCACACATGATAGAATCAACGTATTACACTAGCATGACCAACATCACACTTGATAGAATCAACCTTTAACACTAGCATGACCAACATCACACATGATAGAATCAACGTATTACACTAGTATGACCAACATCAAACTTGTATTCACACCACACATCACACTAGTATTCGTTACGGATCTTGCTCTCTCTTTGCGCTTGATAGAGTCTACTGACTCCTTCAAGAAACAACTTAAGACGTTTTTATTTGTTCAGGCTTTTCCTTGATTTTATGGAACTCCTGTTGTGTTATCAGTTTTATCTTGATCTTTAAAATATATACTTTATTGGATATTGTTTTGATTGTTTAAGCGCTTTGTGACCCTGGTCTGGAAAAGCGCTATACAAATAAAAATTACTTACTTACTTACTTACTTACTTACTCATTGAATCCACAGGGGTCCCCTTTAGTGGTTATTTTTTATCAACGTTTTCCATTTTTTTTTAGTTCTGTTAATTTACTAAAAAGCTTTCCAGGAGACTCATAAAACATATTTGATGCATAAAGTTTCTGACGGCGACTTGTTTGAAAAAAAAAAATGCATTAACGCATGCGAGGAAGACAAACATGTACCATTGATGGCAACTTAGCCTGCGTGATTACTCCGACTCTAATCTGCTTAGGGGTTCTGTCCCATCTGGCTCTGGTGTTTGTGGCATCGTTCGCCCTCCCTCTACACACACACATCCTACTGTTTCATCCTTCATCATCCACTCTTACCAAACATAACCACACGTACAAAGAGGGTGAGAAAGAGAGAGAACAGAGGAGGAGCGAAAAGGATGATAATCCCGAGTAATCCTGGTTTACCAACTATTAGGTCTGTGTTTTCTTACATAATGTGATGATCCGTAGAAACGTAGAGTCATCCACCGGAGTTTCACCGGAAGGTGTGTGTGTGTTTGTGTGTGTGTGTGTGTGTGTGTGTGTGTGTGTGTGTGTGTGTGTGTGTGTGTGTGTGTGTGTGTGTGTGTGTGTGTGTGTGTGTGTGTGTGTGTGTGTGCGCATGAGCGTGAACTGGAGGCTGAAAGCGATGCCTCGCGACGCCACCTGGACCATGTGGCAGAAGACACGGCGCCAGAGTTTCACACGCCCGCCGTGGATGTTTCGAAAAAAAATACCGATCACGGTGAAGTCGTGTTGCAAATGTTAAACCTGGTTTTTTCTCTCCCTATCTGTAAATAATTGACCTTATAATGAACTTAGGTTGTGATACATCTTAAGGAAAAATGGTTCACACCTCTTGAATTATACATAAAACACAAATTGATCTGTTAATGTTACCTCAGGGGGTTGAAATATCACGCAACTACATACTTCAACAGGCCATGCTTGCATAATACCTTAAACCTACAGTAAATATTTCATGATTCTGTCTTTGGATTACAGTCTTCGTCTTGTACATATAAGTCGATGGTGAGGCTGTATCTGAGAACATATGGAAAAAAGGGATTAGACCGAATCAAGCAACTCTGATTTCAGAGGGAGTGAAGATCAAGGGATAATCAACAGAGCAAAGAACAAATCCTCACAATATTTATGTCTATTGTAGAAAATGTATGTATGCTTCATCTCAAGAGGGCTTTATCCCTGCGTCAAGTCTGCTTCAGGGATTGGAAGAAGAAAAAAAACACACCATTAGAAGCAAAAAGTGAACTTGCTTGACAGAGATGTCGATCAAACATTTACACGCATTCCCAGTTTTCCTTTGGTCTATAAAAACAGAAAAAAACATATCAGGCTCTCAAGAAAGCTTTCAGAGTTTTAGCTCCAAAAACCCTCCAGAGGATTTCTGAGGCAGGACTGTTACAGATTCCATTTCACCGAGATGTCACTGGTTTTATTTTGGTTTCTCTGTTTGCATCACCGTCAACGTCGCCTCGCTTTTTCTTCTTCTTTCCTCTCGTCTCACTTGAAACCATCGCATTCACCAAATAGTAAAATTGTAATTCGTTCAGGTAAAAAGAAACAGTGGAATATTAGTTATTAAATATTGTGTTTATAACAAATCAAAGTAACCATGGCTGTGAAAGGAACTCATGAGTTCAACATGGTCTTTAAAACCTGTCAGGCTTAAAGTTCACCTCATGTGTTGATTTATGATTGGATCAAATAGATCTTGGACCTCTAGTGTATCATCAGTGTGTGTT
This sequence comes from Callionymus lyra, assembly GCF_982586985.1. NCBI lineage: Eukaryota > Metazoa > Chordata > Actinopteri > Syngnathiformes > Callionymidae > Callionymus > Callionymus lyra. The sequence continues at coordinate 9,201,101 of NC_141824.1, forward strand.
TGTACAAAACACTTCTTTCATTGAAACATTGACATTATAAAATGATCTTAAGCCCCGCCCACTGATAACACTTTGTTTTTCTGGAGATTAAATCTTGTTTGCCATAACCACACGCACTCTACGGTGATTTGTCGTTCGTTGAAGTTCGTCACCGCATGCCATTAATCCCGGAAGTCTCCACCTTCAAAGGACACATTGTATAAACAAAGCGTGGTGGAGGAGGACCGAAGCCATTATTACGTCATAACAGGCTTGGCACTCGTAACCTCTCGTTCGCTCAGATTTCAGAGCAACTTTATAAAGTAATAAGTTCAAAACATGGTCATGATGAGTAAGTTACTGCATCTTGGAGAGGAAGACTTTAATATTTGAAACATGTGAGTCAGGAGAGTTGGGTTTTTTACATTAGTTGACCTTTGAATTATTAACACTACAATTATGAGTTGTCTCCCTGTTTTTATGTTTCTCTGCTCATGACCTTGACCCCTTCTGTGTAGTAGATTCGAGTCAAAAGGTTTAAAATGATAGTGGAGAGAAATGAATGACGTTGCAAGACATAAAACAAGTGACTAAAAACCTTAACTAACGCTAATTGTGAGTGAGTTTATCCGTGTGGATATAAGTGTGGATTGTCATTACTTTTCAAATGCTGTAGCCCGAAAATGAAACTCAAAATTGCAGGTATGGTCATATCTTTTAAATGCATGCCGAGCCATACATTCCATGAACGTGGTAAAACAACGCATTAAATATCCAGGTAAAACACAGTGAAAAGAACAGAAAAACGTATGGATTAATCCATTTAAGAGTTTAAACGCAACATCACATTAAAGCCAAACGTGTTTTTAAAAAAGATTTAGATCCTGATAGAAAACGCTCGAACCCCCTTTGATGGAGTTTAAAAAGTGTAAGTAAAATATTTTTTCTATTATGAACATAAATTGTTGTTTGGCTTTATCTATACTCGTCCTTTGAATATGTTAAAGCTACTCAATATTAAACATAAATGTAACATCAACTATGATTAAAAGCTTTAATCTTACGAATGCATGAATAAAAATGCATGAAATAACCAAAAATAACAAAAATACTGGATTTAAACTCTCAGGAATTTTGTTGAAAATATATAATCCTATTTAACAATGAGGTTAATATTTCCATTGCAAATCAAACTTGACAAGAAAATGAGAAAGTGTGGTGGACAAGTAATGTGTGTAAGTAGAAGAAAATTGTGTAGGAGATCCTTGGAGGGGGAAGGGCGAGCCTCGTGCTCGGAGAGGTTCACATTATGAATGATTCATGCATTCATCTTTGACGATATAAGAACTTTCGATTTCTCAAATGGATAGCTTCACATCCCCCTTCACCCTGAAAGTGAAAAAGCTCATGATAATAATTCTTATGAGGATAAAGAGCAGTGTAAACCGCTCCTGAAACCACATCTATTTCACCGTGCATGGTTAATCTCCGCTCGTCTCTCATGATATTGCACAGAGCACTGTCATCTAATTTGATAAGCGCCTCGGCCAAGAACACCGTTTCTTACACGAGAAATGGAAATAAGTATGTGGGCTCATTCAGATATTGATGAAAAAGAAATAAATAATAAAAAAAAAAGGATGATCGTAGGTGTATTTTTCTCTCTCATTTTCTGAACAAAGAAAGATTCATTGTTGGAGAGAAATAGAGGCTGGCGAAATGAACAGTCTCTGCTGGCCAGTGAGCGTCTCCTACAAGTGGGAGCCGAGACAATGGGAAGAAAATGAACAGAGAATGTGTTTTACGAGCCAGCATCATCTCCATTCATTGTTTCAACCAATGAAGAAAAATATCTGGCTGAGCTGCTCGAGTCAGTCCGAGGGGAACTGCTGGTACCATATGAGATCATAAAGATTGCTCAAGTGTTTTCGGTTGTTAGTCTGCTATTGTAAGTGTTGTAAATGGTACCAGCCTGGACACATTCCCGCTTTCCCCCCCATCCCTACTCACATTAATCCCGTGCGGGACCCCCGGCTTAATGAAGCCGTGATTACTTTGCGGTGTTCACGCTAAACAATTCACAGATAATGAGCACAATAATCAGTCCGAGCATGTGACATCCTTCACCCCCAAAATAGCCACCAGGGAGCAGGAATGGAGTGACAGATGGGATATATATGAAAAAGGCTGGCGCTCCTGTTGCTGCCTCCGGGATCAATGTAATGGGTCTCTATATGGTGTCGGGGAATCAATGGGAGATCATTGTAGAGTTCGCTCAGCACTTAATGCTGAATACGATTCTAAATTTAAACCGAGAATCCTCAGAGCCGTCAGAGAAAGAACGGAGAGACCATATACGCCTGAACCCCAACCCCCCCCCAATCTCATCCCTCGTTTCTCATACCTCCACTTTCTGCACGAAGCCCTTTAGCGGAGGGTCAGGGAGGGGAAAAAAAAGGAGGCAAATGACTACATTTCCAGAGCTTTGACCCATATCTGTACCACAGAACTGTCACAGGCTGGAAAATGGATCGGTAACCTTGGTTGGAACTCCTACCGACGACTTGTCTCGGGGAACAGCGTTAGAAAGATGGTTTTGTTCTCAGGTCTTGGCCAGGGGAGCGACGGGTTAGGAATGTTGAAGGGATGCCAGAAAGCATCTCGCAGCGTGTTTACCCGTGAGCGACTGAAGTTGCTCGCTGCAGTTTCCCCGACAGGAGGCAAGTGGCGAGATCATACGCTCAGGTAATCGGTATAATCCGACTCTACGACGAGTAAAAAGTAGCAGCTGGGGGAAGTGTGATTTTGCATAGATACCGTGGTGCATACGCTTGATCCCAACACTTTGTCGTCACTTTATCCCTCAAAGATATTCTCAGGGGATCATTGGGAAATAGGAACAGGAATAATGAATACAAATATGGCTTTTTTTAAGAGGATGTAATTATAATAAAACCACTTTATCTGATACAAATGGACTAATACAGATAACAGAGACGATTATAATACAACATTCGGTTGATGCTATTTAATGCTTTTTTTTTTTGCACCGCGGACTGGTTTGATGTCGGCATTATATTCATGGACCAACCTTCAGATAAAAATAGTAAAACATATACACGTCCATGAAGGTCCTCGTTCATCCAGGTCATGGATGATTACATTGATTCCAACTCCTCCCTATGGTTCTCTGTTCCAGCCCCTAGCAGGATATATATATTGGCCATTAACTTCCCAGAACTCTAAACAGTCCAGTTGACTCAACAACTGAGGGAATAATATATGGTTTGTGTTTCACTCGTTTTCACTGGTTTATCTTTTGAGTAAACTTGACTTAGATAGCGACTCAATGTGGCCAGAGTCACAGACTAACGTTACTTCAGAGAAAATAACATTTTAGTAAGTTATTATTAATAAAACATAAATGATATAAGTTGTTTTTCTACCTGTAACAATTACCTCATGGACCGGTATCTCTCCCAAGACCAGGGGGTTTGACAACTGGCCTAAAACAGCACAATAGTGAACGTCCAAACCCCCTGGTTATCAAGCTGTTTATACTGTCTTTGATCAAGTTCTAAAAACTTCTTCTTCTTCACTGTGAGATCCTAAATTTTGCTGAGATCACCAAGACAGCAGGTTTTGTTGGTTTTCCAGTGTTGTTTAATGGAGACACGGTTGCCTGAGGCATGGACGAGCTGTGTTGGAATATCAATTAGTATCAAGCAATTCTTTGAAAGTCAGCTCTGGGTTAAGCAGTTTTTTCTTTCCTTCCCTTTATGAAGAACATACTGCACCAAAGATAAAAGGAGCTAATAGAGGAGGAGATACAGACTTTTTTCAGCGTCAAACCTTTGAGGACCCTCAGGGGTTTCCCTTCAGTATAGACATTTGTATCCATTTCAAAAATATTCTTCTTCTCAAAATAAAATAGAACTTCTTCAAGAACAGAAAAGAAAAACGCTTTCGGATAAAATAATTATCACCAAGAGTTACCAGCTACACTCAAATTTGTTTTCATTGGACTCATGATCTTAACATAAAATTCTTTCAGTTTATAACCGAGACTGATGTCTGCATGAAACCTGTTCAAAGGTTGAATAGACCCCTGGGAAATGCCTGTTTTAGGGTGTTGTGGCAACAAAAAATTGACATCACAATTCTATTGGCATTCACATTCATTGTATGTTATTTATTTTTCATGAGATGTATGAGATGTATTTATCAGCTGAGACTTGAAATAAACAAAAATAGACGCAGCTCTGGAGAAACACAGTTTTAGGAATATTGCCTTCCAAAAAAGCTTCATCCTTCATCGGTGGGTGTCAGTTTTCAAACAGATACAGTTATATCAAAACCACATTTTTGACTGCATTAAGCTTTTATTCCAGTTTTGAACGAACTCCTCTCCCTAGTAGCATCGCAGATGAATATACTGTCATTACAATGATGTCTGCCAACTAATCAGGTTTTATAAAACAATCCATTTTCTTCTTGATTTATATATTTAGCAAATGTTTGTGGCTTCTTGTATGATTGCATTAAAATATATGTGCAATACTGATAAAACGTATAAGAAACTAGAGAGTAGAAACCAAAAATGTAATTATATTTTGTTTACCAAATATGTTATTATATTAATATGTTATATTATTTTTGCTATAAAATTCCATTGGATTTTAGTATTTTACTTGCAAAACATACATACAGTACATGGTAGCTTGAACTGTCCAACGAAGAGTTACAGAAGGTTTTTGGACTTAGATCAGAGGTTGGTTTATGAAACACCAAAAACAAATCAGTACTTTTACCTTAAACTAATAAAGAATGAATGCAAAATGTTTCTAAAAACCTAAATAGATCATTTTTTCTTTGAATTTTGAGACGGTTCGCATGAGGTTTTTCCAAGTAGACGATAAACCACTGTCATGACTATAAACATGTTGAAAGTCCACATTAGAGAACAAAAATGTTATAATGGAAAATGATACTATAACTTTATTGAGGCAGAAATCTAGGTAGCTTTTTGGTCTTGTTACTACTGATTAACCAGTACTAGTATAGGTACCAAGTATAGGTACCAAGGTAAAACTACTTTAGTGGAGGTCATGAGAAGACAAAGAAGACAAAATATGTGTTTTGGAATTCCCCCGTGTTTGGAATATATGATCCTATGATGAGTCACATGGTTGACACAAGGAAAAGCTGAATTTCCAGGAAACATCCATGAAAATTTTATTTCTTGAACCAATTGAGCCACAGATAAAACGACTATTAACACAAAGTTTCTTTCAGAGAATGCATCTAGAAGTAGATTTACACACTGACCACAATGATAAGAGTTTAAGGACATCCCACGTTTACCAATGTAACAGACAATTATCATTCTAAATGCTCAGCTTTTAACACATTTAGACATTTCTATGACTTTCCTTTGACACAAACACACGCTTTATTCATTCACTTTATTGACACAAGATCCTACTGTTTGTATAACCTGATGCCATCTTTCTTAAGCAAACCAAATTATCTTTAATAGTCTTTGTCACTGGAGGGAGACAAACACAAATTAGAAGGTGCTACGAGTCCGTCAAGGAAATCACAAAGAGTCAAAAGGTTTCTTTTTTCCTCCTTCCTCTGAAGAAAAAACATCAACAAAAAAACGTTCAAAACTCGCAGCTGATTGGCTGGTAACTTTCTGGACAGAGATCCTTTACAGAGACGAAAAAAAAGGGCAGCGCTTGTCCTCGGGACAGTTGAGGGGGAATGATCAGCACATGATGCAGCCCTATTTGACAAGGTCACGCCTTGTAAACTCAGAGACACACACACTCATTTAGCGCCACTACACTGCACAGATGGAGTCCTACAAATACGCAAATCCGTTCATACGTCAACAGTCGAAGACACAGCTCTTTGTGAGGATCAACAGGTGCGGTCAATTGATTTGGGTTTAAGCAGAATAATGTTTTATACACAGACTTAATTCAACATAAAATGCTCAGTTCATGACTAATGGGACGTGAAGCCTGTTTAAAAAAATAGAACGGCCGTGATTAATCCCCATGCCAACTAATTCCTCTTTTGGGACTTTATCCGTAACACGACGGGAGATTGTTAGCAAAAATTGTTCATCTATAAAAATACAAGCTGTCCGTCAGTTTGCAGAAATCTCTCCATCAGCTTCACACAAGAGTCCGACACCTGAACAGACAGAAGGATCACTTTCCTATCGCAGTTGTGGTCAAACATAACTCCTGGGTTTCCAGAAAAAAGGTTATACTTCAGGGTGTAAAAGCGATTGAAGTCCGATTTACAACAAAAAAAAAACGTCGCCAGGATGAGATGAGATATTTTGTATCGTCACTTTTTATGCCCTTTAAATGTTTTGTGGCTGTTCTAAAAAAAAAAAAAATGTCAGCATGGAGAGCCTTCATTAGACTAGTAACCCGGCGAGTCTAGATGAAAGGAGTTAAGAGTCTGCCGCTGTCTCTGAATATAGATTTGGTGTAATTTCCATCCAATCCTTGAGATTTCACACCGGCGCCTGTGAAAAATCACACTTAAAGGGGCTCCAGTAAGCACGGGGCTTAATTGGCTCCAACGTGACGCGCATAATATCCGTCGACTTCCCGTCGAAACTCTCCAGCAGAGAGAGTGAGTTCAACACTGTCCTGAGGAGCTCTTTTTGGACGACAACAGAGCAAGATACTGCTTTGTGAAATTATGGAAATGATCTTGGATCTGTCCTCGCGCACATGCCTACTGTTCTAGTGTCCGGATCTACTCAGCAGGTCTTTTTTAGAGTATTTTTTAGTATATTTCAGTTCATACATGCTGATGGAAAAGCTAAAGTATGTTCATGAAATTAACTCAAACACCATCATAATAACCATTATTATATTTGTATCACCGCTTATGTGGAAAATAAATGCAAGGATTAAAGAGGTCTTTGCGCCAGACGGAGTAAACATCACCTCCGACCTTGAGTATAGCAACTCATCTACATTTGTTTTTGGTGGCCTTTGGGGTAAGATTATTAACAGCTTGAGAAACCGCAACAGCAATAAAACAACAAACTTTCTGCTTAAGAAAGTAAGTAAGTAAGTAATTTGTATTTATATAGTGCTTTTCCAGACCAGGGTCACAAAGCGCTTCAACAATCAAAACAATATTCAATAAAGTATATACTTTAAAGATCAAGATAAAACTGATAACAAAACAAGAGTTCCAGAAAATCAAGGAAAAGCCTGAACAAATAAAAACGTCTTCAGATGTTTCTTGAAGGAGTCAGTAGATCATCAAACACAGAGATCGTTCCAAAGCTTAGGAGCAACAGCCTGGAAGGATTTTTCTCCTCTGGTCCTGAAGCTTGTTCAGGAAACATCAGTAGATTCTGATCCACAGACCTCAGAGCCCGAGCTGGGGTGTAAGTCTGGATCAGATCAGTGATGGAAGGTCTGACCATGAATAGATCTGAAAGTAAGAACCAGAATTTTAAAGCTGACCCTGAAAGAAACTGGAAGCCAGTGAAGAGTTTTAAGGATCGGAGAAATGTGAGTTCTTCTACTAGAGCGAGTTTTTCTCTTTTCTTACTTGTATACCGTTAAAAAAAATGCATCTTGAAACCAGATCTGATTTGTTTTGTGTAAGTAAAAAAAAGTCAGATTCCTAACCACAGACACGAGTATGACGTACGAGGCGCCGCCACTCGTCAGTCATCATGACCGCTCGTTAGACCGGCTGGTGCTTGATTACGCTGATTAATCGTAGACTTCCTGTGATTGATTGTGTCGAATGGGACGTTAGACTTTACGGCGACACACAGGAAGAAGGAGGAAAATGACGCCACTCACGATTGTGATTGTATTTGCATGCGTGTTCCGTGGGTTTAAGACTGTTTATGTATTCACTCTCCAGTCTGTGTTGATTAATGAGTGAGTTGATGACTGGTGAGGAGTGTTTGTCTCAGACCGTTAACGTCTGCGCCTCGTTTGCTGAGCTCATTAAGAATCCAGTCTTCTGATATTTGAGTTTAACAGACTAGTAAAAACAGCCAATTTATGAGTAGCTCAAAGTGTTTAAACATTTTGAGTACTAAGTCAAATATTCATTAACACAACCTTGTCGTTGCTCACATTGTTGCATGTTTCTAAATATCTAAAAAAAACAATATTTGAGGTGATGATGTACCTCATCATCAAATGGAATCAATTGATTCATTGGCTCACAGCTATTTGCAATTTCAAAAATTACCCACGTCTGAATCTAGATTGTGGGAGGAAACCAGAGTGCCTGGAGTAGAACAAGAAAGCATGCAAACCGGTGAAGCATCTCCGAAAACTACTATGTCACGTGCCTTCCAGCTTAAATAAAAAAGATATATTAATGTTATAGTAATAATATAAAATAATATAATTCACCCTCTTGGTGCATTTGATAAGGTGAAAATATATACATATATTTTTTATTCAGATTTATAGCATATTATATAAGTTTAGTATATTCAGATTCATTTTTTTAGTCAAACATTACTATATATTTTCTATGTATGCAATTAAAATATATATTTTAATTTAATTAAATAACATCAAAACAGTTATAAATAATTGGAAAAAAACAACATTATTTGTATATATATATATATATATATACAAATCTTAAAATATATCAATAAAATATATCTTTCGAAAAGAAAAAAAAAAAAGAAAAAATAATAGAATTAGAGCTGAATTCTTATATGTATAAATCTTGAAAAAAGATTTCTGTTTATATAAATACCCATTTTTTAAACGATAGTATAATTGGAGCAGACGTTTGTTATATATATATGATCTGTGTTGCAATTATAAATTAATATCTAATTATGTTTGTTTGTTTTTTTAATAATTAAAGTAAGAAATTGTGTTTAAAATAACTGTTGCAATTCCTTTTTGCCAAGTGAGAAAGGAAAGAGCGACACCTTTAACTACGACTTATAAAACTCTATCAACCATTCCTTTTCCAAGGATAAGTATATTTAAATCGTGGGCAATCTTACAAGGTTAATTATTTCCACCATTAAAACCATCTAAGATCCCTCAAGGACGAGATTAACAACAACCGTGAGGCATCTGAAAATAATATTCACGGGAGAGATGAAGTGGCAACGATAAGACGGATCGTCCTGCCCTGCGGTGAGTTTAGATATCAGATGATGGACATGTCTTACGCAATTAAAAGCTAATTGCAAATGGACCACCGAGGTAGGGGAGTGCGGTATAGGATGCCGTGATTACATTAAGACCGCCTCCCGAAATTAGGGGTCCAAGATCACCTTGAGACCAAACAATATTCCGGTCGGGGGAATCTCCTTGTAGCATTGGATCTCGCACACATGCCTGGCGTCCTTCTACACCTCGGGTACATCTTAATGAGGCGGCGACTTAGCGACACATGAATCCTGCGCTAAGTCTGGAAGAGAGTTCGGATTTAGAAGAGCGTCTCCGAAAAGACCCGTGCTCGGTATTCCGAAATGACAAAGATGAAACCGTACCCTGGATCTTGGAATAGCCCTCATCCAGGAACCTGATCTCCATTTCACTTTCTCCTGGGGGTCAAACAAGCCGCTCGCATTCCAAAGTTTTCCTTTCTCCCGAAATCCCCCCCGGTTTTATATGGTCCGGAGCGTAAAAACGCCTAAAATAACTGCTCATCCGTTCCAAATGCCTCAGCTGCCGCGGTGTAAAAATAGTCACCTCATCTTAAGGTGTCGCACAAGAAATCATTAAGTCGGGCGCGAGGTGCTGAAAGGTGATAAGAGTCGGAGCTATTGGAAAACGCATGATGGATCACATGCTGTTGACAGACGAAGACATGCAAAGAGGGGATGAAGTCTTGATAAAGCAGGTGTGGAACCTTTCATTCGTCTGACAAGTGGAGATTATTTACGATGACGGGTCCGTCTTTCATAGTCTTTTCGTCGGTTCGAATGGGAAGATGATTCTCTGGAACCCATCAAATGTTTTACATTAAAATCCAGAGGCGTTCTTGGTCGTGAGTAGTCGCCTGATCTTCGCCACTCAAGGCGATATATTACAGGTTCTAAGGAAAATATATATAATTGTACTAAGATGATGCTTTTTATTTACAAACTGTTATTGAGTACTTCATATTTAAAGTAGTCGAAAATGGACTCAAGTCACTACAACACTTTAAAAATAATTAAGCATCACATTTTAGTTTTCTTGTTCCTTTTTTTCAATTTTAACTGGACTTTTTCCATTGTGCGGCCATTTTTGTGACCGTAATTACACTAAAAACGAAAATAATAATCATGATTTGTTCATGCAAAGATTCTGAATGAATGAATACAATTTTTGGTAACAAAAACAAAATGAAGTATACTGATAACATCGCCTTAACTCCGTGTGTTATCTCTGGGTCAAGGTGACCCAGTGGCCCAAGAAAACAAATGCGTATTTGGTATCCCTTGTAAAGCCTCTGGGTCAAGGTGAATGACCCAGAGATAACACAAGGCAATGTTAAGGCAATGTTATTAGTACATTCTTTTTCTGCATCAACACATTATTATTATTTTGTTTTTCTTAAGTATCGGCCCCCGGGTCACCTTGACCCAGAGAACACAAAACGGTATTTTCTTTTGCCAATGCAGCTTTCCTAAACTATTTTTTTTGATATCTCCCTTCTATGGAAATATAAACAACATCATTGAAACCGAGAAGTGTCACCTTGGATGTCCTATTTTTAATTAATTTAATTATATTATTTATTACTAGTATTCCAAAATGACAAAATAGTTTTTTGTATCAACTTTGTGATCCACTTTGAACATTTTTTTTTCTTTGAACAAGTTTTTTCCCTTGAATTAAGTGAATATAAAAAAATGTTTTGGGGAAAATAGCTCTCAAATCTTTACAATTAAATAAAAATGTAAGCATAATAAGCTTGATTTCATTTTAAAAATTTGACCATACTAAATGTAGACATAAATGCAAAAAAAATTGCCAAATGTATGGTAAACAGAAAAAAAATACTTTTATTTTCGACATGTCTTTGAATCTCTCGGTTTGTTGATTCAAATTGTGTTTGAGCAACAGAGTAGCTGAGTAACGACAATAGTACACATTTATTGGAGTCTATTGGAGTCCGTGACAGTCAGTTACTTGATAAACTCGTGGGAAGTTCCCGACAACGATCTGGACGAGGGGCGGGGAAAAAGGAAAGCGTAACGTTTCCCCAAGTCCCAAGACGATGATCGAAACTCAGCGGGGGGTCCGGTTCAGTTGGAGATAATTGCCGCGAGGAGTCACGGAACAGATCGATGGGCCCGGATGAAGCCACCAGGTCTCACAGCAGAAGGCGGACTAACACACAACATGCCGTAGCAACAGGACAGCTGGTTCAGGTCACAACCTGAGGCACATTGCCCACTGAACATCGCGGCAGACTGGATGAAATGTGGCAGCGACAATCACAACAACAGGAAACTCTTGACCGCCGGGGCGCGGTGAGGACTCGACCCTTGTTGACCCTCGTGGCGATACTTGAACAAAATATCCTCGCGACAAGTCGACGACGACAGTTTGACCAAAAAAAAAAAAGAAAAAGGGCCTTCAGTTGTCACTATAAATTCTTAGACATGGATGTTGGAAGTATAATGATGCGGAAAAGACTTTCTGTGAAAATGAGAGGACATTTTATTACTGACATGCTTGATTACTTTACCAATTACTCAAGACAAGCCTCACAGGGAGAGAAAAACATGGTTCAGTCAGCTTTGACCCCCCGCCTCCTCCCTCCGGTCTGGCTGCAGCTACATCAACCACAGAATTTTTCACCCTCTACAATCCTTAAAACCCATTCTCTTCTTTGAAGTGTGTTCTTCTTTTTTTTCAACAATTTGACACACCTTGGTCTGAGTTCCATGTAAACCCGACCCCCTGCAGTTCAAAAGAACACTTTCCAAATCGTAGCTTTAGAAGCTTAATTCACAACCTCGGTTCTTTGGTTCGGGGACAACGCGTGGATACAAATAGACCCGAGCAACTGTTAGCTATGGGACTTTAAGTTGGAAAAGTGATGACAACGCACAGTGAAAATTGTCCCTGTGAGACTACACTCAGGATATATGGGCTCAATATGTACCACTGAATGCATGGTTTAAATCCCAAAAATGCAAATTTAGTCAGTTAAGGAAGCCCTACTATCAGGCTTTGAAAGTATTTTCAGCTCAAGTTAAAACCGCTACTGTAGCGTCATCGGAGAAGAGGTGATCAAGAAACATCGCTGTAAATCGATAATTCAATTTTAAAGGATTCGAGTCTATTAAAACTGAAACTCTGGTTATTGCTCCTGATGATAAGGTTCCAGGGTTGAGTCAGTACTTGGGTCAGTCTGTCAAACTGAGCCTGAGAAACCTGGGTGTTGTATTTGACAAAGACTTATCTCTAGTTCAACACTGAAGAAAACTGACCAGAAACGGCTTCCTTCAAGAAACCTGGAGAAAAATCTCTAAACTTGAAAATGTTGTCACAACATGATCTGGAGCTTGAAATCCATGTGTTTGTGTCGTTTACACTATTGTAACAGTTTATTTTGGTGTCTAAACAAGAAGGATCTGTCTCGCCTGCAGTTAATACTAAACCCTGCAGCAAGAAGTCTGAGCTGCTCTAGTAGAAGAACTCACATTTCTATGATCCTTAAAACTCTTCACTGGCTGCCAGTTTCTTTCAGGATCAATTTTAAAATTCTGGTTCTTACTTTCAGATCTATTCATGGTCAGACCTTCCATCAGTGATCTGATCCAGACTTACACCCCAGCTCGGGGTCTGAGGTCTGTGGATCAGAATCTACTGATGGTTCCTGAACTTCAGGACCAGAGGAGAGAAATCCTTCCAGACTGTTGCTCCTAAGCTTTGGAACCATCTCTGTGTTTGATGATCTACTGACTCCTTCAAGAAACATCTGAAAACACTTTTATTTGAGCTTTTCCTTGATTTTCTGAAACTCTTGTGTTTTTCTTATGTGTCTTGACCTTTTAAAGTATATATTTTAACTGTGTACTTTGTGACTCTGGTCTAGAAATATCTTTACAAATGACTATTACTTACTTAGTTACTTGCTATTATTTTGTGTCTAAATCCTACTATTGAAATCAGGAATCACTGTGTTTTGTATCCTGATTGGGTGAGTGAACATCTTGGTAATGTGTTCTCGTCTCACACTGTTCCAATACTACAATAAATCCAGGATTTAATCCAGGAAAATGCACCCACTTCCTCGAGTCTCGTGACGCCTTCACTGACCCGTGTTGAATCCAAAATTTGAAACACATAACATACGAAAATATTTCATGGGGCGACTATTAATAATAAGGTTGTGATGTTAAAATGATGTAGGTTTTTAAGAGTGTATATACATGAGTTAAAATGTGGAAAATGTTAATAATGGTTTGAAAAAAGGCTAGCAAGTAAAAAAGAAAACATCACTATTTGGTTGATTTGGTTAAATTTCAGGGTGTTTAGAACGTTAACCCTCGCAATAAATAGTTTGTAACTCCAGACCGTGTTTATTCTCCGATGCCTTTTCTGAATCAAGAGCAGGAACAATAGATGGAGTTTTGTTTTCTTGAAGGGATGGTTAAGTGGTGATATCACAGAGCAAAACTGAGAGGCCACCCAAAGCCATTTAGCCAACGAGAGGACAAGCACTTGCAAGCCAAGCAGAAGAAGAGCCTGGAGCCAGTGAGAGTGTGTGTGTGTGTGTGTGTGTGTGTGTGTGTGTGTGTGTGTGTGTGTGTGTGTGTGTGTGTGTGTGTGTGTGTGTGTGTGTGTGTGTGTGTGTGTGTGTGTGTGTGTGTGTGTGTGTGTGTGTGTCTGACCACTGATCCTGCACACCACTGTACAACAGCCCTGCAAACATGCACTGAAGAGCCGGCGATGTGACAGACATTAAGAGCAGAGGATATTGACCTCAAGTTGCATCACACCTGCATCACTGATGATCCAAACAGGGGGGTTCAGTTGTGGAGGTTTATATCACATTTATCTTAAACCATGATTTTAACTCACAATTGTTCGGGTTAGGTCACCATCATCTGTTGGCCTGTCATCTCAAAGTGCTCAAGTTTTTAAATGTTTTTTTCTCTCTCTCTCTCTCTCCCTTTCTTTCTCCCTCCCTCTCTTCCCAATAGTGCCATTAATCCGTCATGACACGGGCCATCTGTAGCGGACATCAGGAAATTGCTGCTCACATGCCGTCTGTGTGTCTACACGGGTCTGTGTCACAGCGATGCTGCAGGGGAAAGACAAGAGCTGTCACTCTCCCGCTGTACAGTTACACTTTAAGTCCTAATTAACTTCCTTTTGTTCCTGCAGAAACTCTTTGTATTTGCAGAAACTTTTGACTTTTTCCACATATAAAACATGTTAAAAAGATGATCTATAATGTATTTATTTCTATTTTGATCTCATCCGTCCTTCGCATCGTTTTGCAGTTTATTTTATAGTTTTATACAATTATACACTTCGTGTTACACACTTTAATTTTCTTTCATGTACAATACAACCCTTTAAACTGTAATGTTCAGAGAACATAATATTAATTCATGTAGTTTTATTTATTTATGTGGATGTTCCAGAATGCTGATTTTATATACTGTATTTATGTTTATCATGTTTACATTATGCATGTATAAAAAAGGATTAGATCATCTTCTTTAACTTGTGTTTTTTTTTCATGCTTAAACTGTAAAACCTCATTTTCACAGATAAAAGACCGTAATATATTTGTATGTAGTCATAACACTGAAGGTTGAAAGAAGAATAAGATTGGAAATAAAATAATTGGTAGAAAAATACTTTCTTTACATACATGCAACAAAGGGTTGGCAAAAATATTGATACCTTGAAAAGAATTGATACTCAAATGTCGTATTCTGATTACAAATGAGCTGTTTGAATACTATTGTAGACATTCAAGATGAATTCCTACAAGGGATTTTTTAAAGATGCAACGAAAGCTGAGAAATTACAATAATATGAATCTCTAAAGCTGTGAAAAATAAGAAAAGAGGTGGAATCTTGTTTGTTTTTTATTTGTATTTATATTTGAAAGTTAAAAGTACGATACCTCCTTTAAATAGTGTCACATTTTGTGTTATTTATCTTGCATTAATTTGTGATGTGAAGAGATGTTTTTATTTTTTTTTGTTCTGATCTTTCAATTCTTTTTTCATTTAATTGTATAGATGTATTGTTTATTGTGTTTTTTTCAAGCTCATAAAACTATATTTTTTATCGGTGCAGTATTAAAATGTTATGGAGTATCTTCCTGGTATGAATGTTCAGTTTCTTATTCAATAAAGTGACAACTCTACATGCAAAACTAATTTTATTTCACAGGTGTTTTTAATTCCTCTGAGATTGAAGAGGAATAAATTGCTGAATGTCATCAAAAAAACAAACAATAAACGAGTGTAAATCCGACGTCAATCCAACAACCCTCGACATTGCTTGGCCGGCACAACCGCCTGATGCAATAAAATGCAAAAACAACAGCATGATTTGTTTTTACTTTATTTCCCTGGTTGCTCTTACGCTGTCATGGCTCGGCAGAAGACCCGCCTCATTTCGACTTCGGGATGGAATCAGTTTTACCAACGGCTTACGCTATGAAGCAGGAAATAAAACCGAGGCGCTGGTCAATGAGACACATTTAGCCTGCGCCGTCTTATTGCTTTAATTAACTCCCTCAAAGTGTTTCGTTTCATCCGGGCCGAGACGGCAAACGCCCTGATAACCCTTTAGAAAGCAACAATGTGACACGAGAGTCATTTCAATGCACCAGGAACAGAGGCGGCAACATCTCTGGTTCCTCCTCCTCAATACACTCGGGTCATTAAGCAACTGATTCATTGAATTAAATGTGATTTTCTATTCGCACCATCCAGGTTAAATGTACAAATTCCCTGAGTAAACGCATATTTATTACCTTCCACTTCTGCTTGGTTGAGCTCAATTCATTTGAAAACTGATTAATACACGCTGAATAAATCTTTAGTGGACTAATATCATTCTGTAGGACATGAACAAATTAGAACAACCCATAATACAAAAAGTCAAAATGTAGATTTACCAGTATTTCACTTTGTGAAATGGGAAAAAGCAATAGAACAAAATTCTAAAAAATCTATTGAAATTTGGTTTAGGTATTAAAAAATAATATAAAACTACTTTTTTGCAATGAAAGAAGAGTAAAAAAAAGTTCAGTATTCTAGTCAAAATGTTTTAAACCAGTTGAGTGTATAAATATGTTTACATCAGATACATTTGTTAAGAAACATTTACGACAATAATAACTACCATCAACTATTTTCTAGAAAAATACCTTTTATTTTATTTAGACAGAAATACCCCAAATTCAAAAGACAAATCCGAGAAAACTACCGACCTTTCGGAATTACAGGCAGAAATGTTATATGATATATATTATATGAAAATGCCTCCATACTACTCGTCCATAACGTCCCTCTTGTACTGAAGCCAGTGTTGAGAAAGTACAACTTTACAAACTTTATTTAGTGTTTTCCGTTTGTTTACCGAGTTAGACTTTTAGCTTTTTGCTCGAAGAAAAGTATGCTTTGGTCGTCATGACATGGATTTCTGCCCACAACTCTAAAAAAGAACGGATTACTAAAAAAAAGAATCCCAACCATTAGTGTACAGGAGGGTTAGTAGAACATGAGTGAA